>NW_021821139.1:0-102810 GCF_901001135.1 Rhinatrema bivittatum | reverse complement strand
TTACTTTCTAAATTACAAAGCATTACAGTGAGCAGCAGCAGAGATCTCTGGCCCGAGCTGCCACGGAACCGTTCCACTGCTGCCGCCTGCAATTATCAGGGAACCAGAACCGGCTGGGCGCAGTTCGCTGACTTGGCACCGGTCTGAATTGTTAACCGCGTCTCCTCCCAGAGACAAAAGCCTCAAAACAGCTGTTACGGGATCTGATTTACGACCCGGATGGCTTGAACCCAGACGAGAAGTCCGGTTTGGAAATCTGCACAAAACTCAAAGCTGGGAGAAGCCTCATCCAAACCGTAAGGGATGAGAAAGTGGCTGCCGACTCGGCCATCGCCGAGCTCTATCGCAGGGTAACCTAACGCTGGCCTTTGAAGGCTGCCATCAGACCTGGTCTTCGGGGTGATCGAAATATATCAGGTAACCTGATTTATAGACAAAACGCACGAATATTCATTGTGGATGTTCTTAAATACACGCTCAAGAATCCTGAGTTTGCTTGCCCCTTTTCCTTCTGCGACTAACTTTGCCTGAAGGCGTCTGACTACTGTAACTTTGATGCTCTCTGGGTTCGCACGGTGTCCGTCTTTGTACGTAGAGGAGGCCAAGCCGTACCGCATCTGCATCTTCGTGAGTCCCCGCCGTATCTCCTTGCCCCTGGTTGAGGTGGGAGAGAAGGAGCCAGAATGCTTCAAGTTGTGACTGATTCTCCCAAAATTAAATTCACCGGTATTTAAAAGGGGCGGGTTGGAGTTGAGCATGTTTCCCCACCTCCCGTCTGCAGATCTCCTGGTGATGCGGGCAGCTGGATGCAGTGTCTACAACCTAGAAATATGCTTCCCACGAGCCTGGGAATAATGGGACCATAGTCACATTATTTGTTTTAGGAAAAATGGCACGACTGTGCTGCAGACGGACATTTCCTATACCCTCCTGCCTGGGTGGGTTACGACTGCGGCATTATTGGTGTTTTAGCAGCGATGTCGTTGAAAAAATTTACAAAAAGATTAGGCATTTTTGCCCTTTTGGAATAGTTCCAGAAAGTTGTTGTCGCGCGGCTCATTTTTCTGCCATGGAAATAGCGGGTACGTTTGACAAATGAAAAATCAGCAAGATTTTGGCCTTTCCTCGCTTTCACAAACTCGCCCCTTCTCCTTTTTTCTTTTTAACTGCCTTTATTTTTCTATCCTTTTTTTTTTTTTTTTTACAAATTTTCCTACCTCCTATGTGGAAAGCTTTAAAGTCTGTGGCATTTTGTGTTTTTCCTGCTCAGATTTGCGGAAATTTGCAGCGTATTCATCGATGCGCTTATATCTTGGATATGGGATGAGATATGGAATGAGAGTGCGCCAGAAAACAGTATCACATTTCAAATACCATCGTGTTTAAGTACTTACGGCAAGCGAAAAGATAATTGCAGCGCTACAACGAAACCTCCTGCACAAGCATTGGAGCCTGAGGCATACGCAAGCCTGTATTTTCAGCCAATCCAGGGGCTTTGCCCCACTCCCTGTTTTTAAGCCTGCTCTCTGTCTAGTCTATTGCAGTTTCAATCGGCCAGGGCCGCAGAGCACCGCTCCCTTCCCAGCCAGGTACGCAGGCGCTGTGAGCTTGACCAGTAGGTGTTCACTGATGAGTGATGACCACGATTCCCCTCCCCAAGCCTGCGGAGGAGGAAGTCTCAGCTTTCCAGCTAGGAAGGCCGAGCCCAGACCCCCTGTTTTAAAAAGGTAGGGCTGGGGGGGGATCTGGCCTGTCGGCAGCGTATAATTTCTTGCATTTTTTTAATATCCTGCTTAGGCTTGACGGTGTCTCCATGTATCACGGCACTTTAGGGAATGCCAAAAGAGCAGAGTTGCCAACTCGCTGTCCCTGAGGAAGACCCCTTTTGTGGCCAAAATGATGACTGTATTTCCTCCTACGAGATCCCCGACTGAGGACTCAAGCAAGTCTCCCTTACGAGAGATGTGTCTGTCATGTAATTTTTTTTACATGTTGGCAGGCGAGAATAACCCAGCCCCGCCTCATTCCATGTTCTGCAACTGTCCAAAGAAAGATATTGTGTGTTCATAGCAAGCCGCTCAAAGCCTGCTGCTTGGAGCTGGCCCTGCTAAATAGCACTTCTATGTGTCAGTTCATGTGGGTGTGTACCAGGCTCGAGGGAACAAACACAGGCACTGTAGTAACCCTATAGCCTCCTAGAATGGCTTTTTTTGATGCCGGCAGAAGTCGTAGAACTGTGCCAAAAACTGTTAGCTGGAAGGCATTCAGTTCTCTTCATGGCAGGCTTCACAAAAACAAGCCTCCAGGTTTCAGCACACTAATCTGAACCAGTCGGTATGCACTGGATTAATCAGGTCCCAGCTATGCTACTCCGCTGCTACTTGAGGAATGAGGCAAGCCATGCACTTGAAATGTGTGTCCTGCAGAATAATGCCCGAACAGACAGTGCTACGGCAGCAGATGAGATATTACATCCGGTAGGCAGAGTACAATTTTTTGCTGGAGGTGGGGAGGGGAGGCATGGTGTCATCTCTGTAACCCTCTTTTCCCTGCAGAGGGGGTGGTGGATTCTGCCCTCACCTTCACTCACTGCTGAATCGACCTCTAGGGAATCTGGGCACATTACCAGGGTTTGAGTCGTCTCATGCCATTCCTTGTGCAGGCAGCCTCGGCATTAGTCTGACCTCTACTGGATATGCACCAGAAGAGCAGGAAGAACATAAGAATACAATGCATGGTTTGCTATGCTGGGTCAGACCAAAGGTCCATCAAAGTTCAGCATCCCTGTTTCTACCAGTGGCCAATCCATGTCACGAGTACCTGGTGTTCATCTGCGGGGAGTTCTCTGGCAGAGTTATAAGTTCCAAAGATTCCATGCTGCTTATCCCAGGAATTTCCCCAAGTCCACCTTAATAATGGTTTATGGATTTTTCTTCCAGGAACTTGTCCAGATCTTTTTTAAACCCAGCTACACCAACAGCGTTTACCATATCCTTTGGTAATTAATTCCAGAGTTTAATTATGCGTTGAGTAAAAAAAGTATTTTCTCCTATTTATCTTAAATGTATCAGCTAGTAATTTCATTGTGTGTCATAAGAACATAAGAAAGTACAAAGAACCAATTCACATTTGCCTGTTCCAATCCACTCATTATTTTATAGACCTCTATCATATCCCCCCCTCAGCCGTCTCTTCTCCAAGCTGAAGAGCCCTAACCTCTTTAGCCTTTCCTCATAGGGGAATTGTTCCATCCTCTTTTATCATTTTGGTCACCCTTCTTTATACTTTTTTCTAATTCCGCTATATCTTTTTTGAGATGTGGTGACCAGAACTGCACACGATACTCAAGATGAGGTGCACCATGGAGTCCTTTCCTAATAATTCCTAGCATTCTTTCCTTTCTTGGCCATCGCGTACGTTAGGCAGAGGATTTCAACGTATTATCCATCATGACGCTTAGATCTTTTTCAGGTTGGTGACTGCTAATGTGGAACCTTGCCTCATGTAGCTATAGTTTGGTTCCTCTTCCTTACGTGCATCACTTTGCACTTGCCCACATTAAATGCCTCTGCCATTTGAATGCCTAGCCTTGCAAGGTCCTCTCGCAATTTCTCATAGTCCTCTTGGTGATTTAACAGCTTTGAATAATTTTGTATTGTCTGCAAGTTTGACCATCCCATTTGTTATTCCCATCTCTAGGTATTTAAATATGTAAAACAGCAACGATCCTAGTACAGATCCCTGAGGCACTACACTTGTCTCTTTTCTGCAATGGGAAAATTGACCATTTAGCCCTGCTCTGTTTTTTTAATCTTTTAATCAGTTCTCAGTCCACAATAGGACACTGCCCCCTATCCCATGACTTTTTAATTTCCTGATTACTCTCTTGTGAGTTACTTTGTCAAATGCTTTCTGAAAGTCAAGATACACTATATCAACTGGCTCACCTTTATCCACATGTTTATTATGCCTTCAAAAAAATGTATCAGATTAGTGAGGAAAGACTTACCTTGGCTTAACCCATGTTGGGCTTGTTCCATTAAACTTTGACTATCTTGTATGTTCAGCAATTTTGTTCTTTATAATAGTTTCAACCATTTTTCATGGCACTGGCGTCAGGCTTGTCAGTTTGTAGTTTCCTGCATTACCTCTTGAACCCTGTCTAAAAACTGGCATTATATTGGACACCCTCCAATCTTGAGGTACCATAGCTGATTTTAATGATAGATTACAGGTTAATTATAATAATAGGTTTGCAATTTCATCTTTCATTTTTTTCAGTATTCTGGGATGTATACCATCCAGTCCAGGTGATTTGCTACTCTTTAGTTTTCAATTTGCCCTAGGACATCTTTCAGGTTCACTGAGATTTGTTTTATTTCCTCTGAATTATCTTCTTTAAATATCACTTCTGGCAAGGATATCTGCCTTACAGTCTCCTCAGTAAAAACTGAAACAAAGAAATAATTTAATCACTCAGCTATGGCCTTGTCATCCATTAGTCCATCTTTTACCACTTGATCATCTAATGGTCCAACTGACACCCTCACAGGCTTTTTGCTTTGAATGTATCTGAAAAACTTTTTTAAATTAATTTTTGCTTCTTCAGCAAGCTTCTTTTCAAATTCTGTCTTAGCCTTCCTTATCAGTGCTTTACATCTCACTTGCCAATGCTTATATTTGTTCGTATTTTCTTCATTTGCGTTCCTTTTCCATTTTTTGAAAGATGTTTTTGCAATAATAGCCTCTCTCTTCTCACCTTTAAACCATGCTGGCAGTCATTTGCCTTTATTCCACCTTTTTTAATGTGTGGAATATATCTTTTTTGGGTTTCCAAGATGATTTTTGAATAGCGCCCCTCAAAATCGGCTGGATTTTAAATATGCGACGAGCATAGAAATCACCACTTGTGTGCGTGGCCGGGCGCTGAACACATTTTAAAAAGAGCCCAGCGATGTGCGTAAGTGGCGATAAGCACATTAGTGCAGGGCCCTGACAAATGGGGGCGGCGGGGATGGGCCATCCAGGGGGTGCGCTGGGACAGCGCCATTCCTCTGACCCGGAGCCTTGAACAACAGCCGGCACACGCAAGTTACTTTGGGTCAGGTTGGGCCCTGAAGTAACTTGTGCAATAAAAGAAAAAAAAAAAAAAAAAGTGATTTGGGGGGAGGAGAGTGGAAGGGGAGAGGAGAGTGGAAGGGGAAGGGAGGTTAGGGCAGGGGGTAGGAAAGTTCCCTTCCAGTCCACTCCTAAATTGGAGCGGATTGGAAGGGAACTGGGGGAGCCTCGAACTTGTGGCCACGCGAATTTGCTAAATTCTATCCCCTTGCGCACGTCGTCCTGGATTTTATAACATGTGCGCTATCTCATGCATGTTATAAAAATCACGTGTCCATATGCATGTGCTGGGTAGTGCGGGAACATTGACATGCACACACATTTTTTAAAAATCTACCCCATTATATTCAGAATTTTACGAACGTTATCACTGGCCATGCTACCTGGAACAAAACGTGCCTGGACAGGGTGTATAATTTGGGAAATAAAACGATTAAGACGGTCCGCCAAACTTTGGCTAATAGTTTCAGGTCAAGGTTAATCAGGGAGATAGGCCTATAAGAGCCACAGATTGTAGGGTCTCGCCCTGGTTTGGCGATAATAGTGATGTCCACCAGGTTAGAGTCAGGGAGAACGAGCCTCCCATGCGAAGAAAATTAAATAGATTTTGTAAGTGTGATACTGAAAAGAGGGCAAATTGCTTATAAAATTTTGCAGTGAGCCCATCAGGGCCTGGTGCTTTTCCCATTTTCAAGTTTTTAATAGCTGCTAAAAGCTCAAGAGTAGTGATTTCAGCATCTAATATTTCTCTCATTTCTAAGGTTAAGTGGGGTAAAGAGATAGATAGAATTCAAATAGGTCTCAATGGCTTCCGGTGAGATTAAGGGGTCTGAGGAATAGTGATCCTGGTAAAATTTAAGAAACTGTTGTCTAATGGCAATATTAGTGGAAAGGATCTGACCGGCCTTATTCATAATTTTTAATATATGATTTTGAGAAGTGATTTTTTTCAATTTGTTGGCAAGCAATTTCCCTGCTTTTTCTCCTCCTTCACAATATTCCTGCCGAGCTAGTTCCATAGAGTGGGCTATGCGTGTTGATTCTAATTGATGGAGTTCCTCCCTAACTTTGATAAGTTGGAAGTATGTTGTCGGAGACTTATTAAGAGAGTGCTTTTTCGATAAGACCAGTATTTTATGTCTAAGTTGAGTGCATGTCGCTTCTTCTTGCTTTTTCAGGAACGAAGAATGAGATATAAACAAACAGCATATAAATGCTTTAAAGCAATCCCAGATCTTGTCAGGGGAAGTAACAGAGTTATCATTATTGTGAAAAAATTCTTAAATAGCAGAGGTGATAACATTGATATAGATCATATCTTGGTGTAAGGAGTCATTAAGATGCCAAAAGCGTTTTCCCCTTGAGGTTAATATCGAGAAATATAGGGCATGATCAGACCAAGAAATAATTCCCACTTCCACTTTCGTAACATTATGGGATAAAGACTTATCAACTAGTAGGTAATCTATTCTAGAGTAGGAATCATGTGTCGTTGAATAAAAGGTATAGGATCGAGAGTGAGGGAAGCAAAGTCACCAAGCAGCAGCTAATTGAAAATCTTCCATAAGGGTTGTTAGAGCACCTGAATGTGTTTTTGCTAAGTAAGAGTGGCTCCCCCAGTTCTTACAGTCAGGAACCCTGCACTATGCTAGAGAATAATTTGATGCAACTTTCAAAAGAATGTGGCTTGCTCCTTGTTGGGGGCATAAATATTAACCAGGGTATATGTGGATCCATTCACCACAATTTGCAAAAGAAGATATCTGCCCTGTGGATCTGAGATACAAAAGGTACTCTCACATAAAAATCTTTAGAAAACAACTTACAAACCTTAGAATATTTTGCAGATTTACTGCTAGGGGCAAAGTATTGCTGAGAGAATCTAGGAGAATGCAGGAGATGTTCATACCTTCATGAGAGATGAGTCTCTTGGATAAGTGTTATCTCAGATTTGTTTAAATCGAGCTCTCTAAATAAGAAGCTCTTCTTTGAGGGGAGATGAGACCATCATTGAAGTTATGCGAAAAAAAAAAGGCATTTGGCTAGTATAATGGTAATAATTAAATAAGCCTTATAGTTGTCACGGCTCTCAAGCTCCCAAGGGGATGAAAAAGATAATAGAAGAATATACTGTGAGGAGCTGAAACAACATGGAGATTAATAATAACAGGTCAAGAGACATTTTGAAGGTAGAGGTATACAGAGAAAAATATTCAATGACAGCAAATACCAATGATAATGGACTTTGAAGCAAATACACATTGAAAAACAAAACAGGGCAAGTGTGCCGCCCCCCCCCCCCCCCCCCCCCAAAATCAAAACAGGCCTGCATAAATCTCCTTGCAGGTCATAACCTCGCCCTTCCTGGGAGAAGTTACTATCAGGGACAAAGAGAGGTCCTGCGCCGTCTCGATACAATAAACGAGAATCATATATTACAAATAGTGAAATATCATAAAAACAGAGAGAAGTTAGAAGCCATATGCAAAAACAATTAAGGCTGTGAACATATTTTAGGTAATCTCTGCAGGATTACCGGTATTAAGAGACATCGCTCCTTCAGTAAGCTAAAAGTCAGGTCGACCCTTGGCTGTGCAGGGAGCCACCACCAGAATGCCGAAGAAGTCTGCTATTGCGCTTCCCTGTTCACTGCCATTTTGGTAATGCTGATCTCAAAGTAATTGGCTTAGCTGATTTATTAGGAAGCGTTGAACTGGTGAAACCTCGCGGTGATAAGATTGGCAGAGCTTCAGATGGGGATCGTATTTTGTGTGAAATTCCCTCTAGGGAAAATGAGAGTCCAAATGGATGGAGCCAGTGGTATTTAATGTTTTCTTTCTTAGGAACATTGTGATTTCCCTTAGCTCCTGACGGTTTTGGAGAGTATCTGAGACAGATCCGCAAATACTGGTCTTCCCAATGCCAGCTATTTTGTGTTTTAGCGGGCTGAGCAACCATCTCCTTTACAGAAAAACTGTGGAAACAAATCACAACATCTCTGCTTCGATTAACCATCGGTGCACACAGAGCACAGTGAGCTTTGTGGAGTTGAATATCGGGAATTGTGAGCCAGCCTCAGAATTAGATGTAGATAATTAAAACTGGCAGAAGCATGTGAAAATGTCCTTGCAGTTTTCGTTCCCTGGAGACTCTTTGAGCCCCCGGAATCGCAGATTACTTCTATGTGCCCTATTTTCAAGATCAGCTAATTTCATCTTCAAAATCTGTTTCTTGTAGTTCATCACAAGTTGACTTCATATTTTTAGATAATTCGACTTGGCAGTTGAGCCTTGTATCCAACTCATCAACCCAGTGGCCCAATGTTGCCAGCTCCTCCCGTATCTCATCCATATGCTCTGTCATTTCTTGGCAATAGATTTTTTGTTTGCATAAGATGGCAAACCACTCCCAAAATTTGGATCTTGAGGGCAGTTCGGAATATGGGTGAGTTGAGGGATCAATATTCAGCGGGTCCTCCTCTGGGTTTGCGCACCGGCGCCATCTTGAATGTCACACGCACCATCTTCATGCCCCTCGGTCGAGCTTTCTCCCTCTTTACAATAAGAAAAGCGGCAGAAATCGATTGTTTTTCGCTCAGAGGTCAAGGTAGTATATTCAGACCACTGAATCAGGTTCAGCCTTTGAAAGATTAAGTCAGGAACGGCTCCAATTAGAATAAATTGGTGAGATGGCGTCAGGAGCTCACAAGTCAAGCTACCATTTTCGTCGGTGACATCACTTCCTCCTCCCGCTAATAGACTTCTGTCTGCATTTTAGTTTTATTAAGTTGCTAAAGTTTAAAAGCTGATTATGGAGTAGGTATGTCTCTCAGTTTAAGGGATGTTAAATTATTTGATGTATTTTAAAGTCTTAAGGTTTTTAAATTGATAACTGGGTTATGTATGTTAGTTTGTGAATGACCAGCAACAAGACTAAATTTAGTCATTCACTAAAATCACGGTTAATTTTATGATATTCAGACAAGATTTTCCTTTTAACTGTTGGGGTAAGGGAATGTAACAGAAAAAGAGCCTGGGGTGGGTAAGCCAAAATTTGTGATAAATTGCCCAGGAACCAGAATCCTCTCTTTTTTCAGAACAAGTAAGTGATCTTTGTAAACTCTAATATTTACAGTTTCTAATTTATAAAAACTACTAACTTCACTAGCTCACAAACAAAGTAAAAGAAACCCCTTACTATTCCTCGCCAGCTGTTTGTTTTAATTCAAAACCTAAACACACGCACACGAAAAAAAAAAGTCACTTATCCTAGCTTTTAATCAAGGCGTGCACACACTAAAGATTGATATACTCCACAATTTCACCTCTTTACGAACTTAATTCCCAGTATTACCCAGCAGTCAGTACCTGCCGGTCCTCTTCAGCCACCAGCAAAGGTTCGCGCACATCTGCAGTTTTCGGGCAGGCTGGAGCCTACCCTGCCTGTTTTAAATAAGCTGATGGACTGCCAGAGAACACCGTGAATGTGAGCAGAGCAACACAGAGCTATTGAATTGGCTAAATACTGAAAGCAATTAACTTTCTAAAATACCAGGAAGCACAGCTGACCGACCGTAAGGCTTTTAAAGATTCATAGCAAAGTTTCTTGGCTAGGAAAATGAACATAGGTTAAAACGACTTGGAAATTGAGTAGTGAATGGCAGGGAAGGTCCTTTCCAACTCCGTGTAGCCTGAACAGTCACCACCAGGCTTAGCTGCTGGAAGATCTCCAGGCATTTCCTATGATTAGCTCCGGGGCCTCTAGCTGCAGTGCATTAACCTTTACTGCGTGTGCAATAAAGAACACTAATCCTTTAATGTGGCCCAAAAAACCATGTGAAATAGAATTATCATGGCCACCTGGTGGGTAGTTTTGAATAGTCAAGTACCGGCACAAAAGTCAGAACTCCTGGATAAGAATAACTTTGGGCTTTGCCAAAATGCAAGTGGTTTGATTATTGCCTCGTGAATGGCCAGTTTCAGGACCCATGATTGCAGGATTCAAAGGAGCTCTAGTGCATGGCCCCTTGGGCTGTGCCCATCGCTGCAATGGCCAGGCTTGTGTTGGGGGCGGGGGGGATAATAAAATAGGGAGAAATGAAGGCTCACGGTGCTTGATTCCAGCCCTGTTTTTGACTGAGCTCTAAGTGCAAAGGAACAAGAGTATACTTGTGTCAAAAAAATGGCGCCAGGTGACACAGGCAAGTTCTGATCCAGATGAAAGCATCTTACTGTAGTAATCAGGTATGAGGCACTTGAAGGTCTGAACATACCGATCTAATCAGGGATTTGCATAAGAGCCACCAACTGGTTGCTCTGGTGCCATTTCCTAAATCACAGGCTCTTTCTCAAGTATAACTGGACTTCAGGGGGAAAAGGTTGTTAATGGTCTTGGGACCTCCGTTGATTCTGAGCGTCCCGTTAATGTACGCCAGGGAACTGCCCTTTTGCACCTGATTTCTCCTCGACTTGTTTCTGAGAAATATCATGATTTGTATAGCACATACACGTGTTATACACGATGGATAAGATGAATTATTCCTTTACTCTTTAGCCTCTCTGGTTGTTGTTTTTTTTTTCTTTCTTCTGATTATAAACATCACTGGAGAGGCTCCCCTGGCAGTCTTACACTGGTAGCAGAACTTCCCCAGCTTCAAGACACACTGTGTGCACTCCCTTACATCCTTTTCTCCAGCAAACTTAACAGACCACGGGAAAGGATAATTCCTAGCAGGGTAAGGAGGTGGCTGCACGCTTCTGTACTCTCCCTCTCCAAGAATCCACTTCAGCTTCCTTCCTGGAAGCCCCTCTCTGGCCGCTCAGGCACTCTCTCTCCTGAGAACCCAGCGGCTTCCCTCCTTCAGCCCCAGAAACGTCCTGATCCTATGCTTTTTTTTCATTACTCTTCCGAAACCCCGGTCACAGCCATCGGGGGGGGGGGGGCATCTCTACTACACACCACTTTCTCAAACCACCTCCTCCAAGTGATGCACGTAGGGGAAAAATAATCCCAACTACGGGTACCCGATGCTGAGTCATGTTCTGGGAGCCACTGCCCGAGAAAAGGACCTTGGAGGTCTTGTGGACAATACATTGAATTCCTAGGCTCAGTGTGCTGTGGTGGTCAAGGAAGCAAACAGAATGTTAGGAATGATCCGAAAAGGCATGGAAGATAAAACGGAAAATATCATACGCTTCTGTTTCAAACCGTGGTACGACCACACCTTGAGCGTAATTAGAAAAAGGAGCAGAGGGGATGAAATGATTCTCCTACCATGAGAGGCTACGCAGGGTTGGGCTCTTCAGCTTGGAAAGAAATGGCTGAGAGAGGGGACTTGACAGAAGTTCATAAAATCATGAATGGGACAGAATGGATAAATAACACATTATTAGCCAGGGATTGAGTAACAGGAATTAGATCTGCTTTAAGGGATCGGCCGGGTACGTGTGACCTGGACTGGCTTCTGTCAGAGACAGGATACTGGGCTCAATGGATTTTAGTCTGACCCAGCATGGCATTTCTTATGCTCTTAGTATATATGCCCACTGGTGGAGACATATTAATCTGGGTACCCTTAGCAATTCTGGGTGTACCTAATATGTCAAGCTCTTGAAAGGGGGCACAGTAATTATGAAAGGTTCAGATCTACTATAGTACTCTAGAGCATGCTAACATAATTTCTTTGGGGCATTACCATGCATTGCAGATGCTTCATGTTATAAGAGAATTATATGCCAATTCTGGCTGACACAGAATTCTTTAATTTCATTCTCTCCAAGCTAACAAAAGGTCAACTCTAACTAGTCAATGGTAACATAATGAGAGACATGGCGTGAGTGTCAGACAGAGATGAGTGTGAGGGAGTCAGGGACATATTCCAGGAAGAAAGTGGAAGCATCAAGGAGTCGGGGAGACTTGAAGACATGGAGTGAGTGTCAATGGGTTGGTGAGAGTTGGGATCATGGAATGACTGTCAAGGAGTCGGTGAGCATGCCAGAGTGTTAGTTTCACAGATCTTGAGGTGGGAAGGTTGCAGGTTCCATACATAAGATATCGATATAAATGAAAAATACATTTATATCAGGTGATTTTGAGGTCTCTTCAATGAAATAGCTTCAGAGTCTGTATGAGAAGGATTTTAGCCTCTGAAGAGGTTTGCTGCATACAGGTTGCATGCAGTAGAGATCCTCTTTTCATCAGTTTGTTTTTGCTCAGTGCTGGCATATAAAGTCCTCAGTAACCCCTTGCAGAGAGCTACATTGACTTCTGACAAAAGCAGGACTACAGTTCACTGGATGCTTAGAAGAAAACAGTTGGCTCCCATCTTACGTTTTCCCAAGTCCAAGATATTATTCTGTTTGGACTTTCCTGGTTAATGTCGTTCTTTGTGTAGCCCCTGTCCCAGACACACGGGAGGGTCACGGACTACGCAAGGCCCAGTGACTTGCTTTTCAGGGCCCTTAGGATTTTGTTCGTTCTGGGGGCTCTTCTGCACACCAGTCCGGTCACTCCAAAAATCGCCACTCTGACCCCAGTTCTGTTGTTCAGAATGAGTCTTGTCTGAAAACCCGTGGCAGAGCAACGCGACCCGAGAATGTGGAAGCACCAGCAGCGCAGAGCAACGCTCCAGTAGGGCAAAACGGCGTCCACAAAACACCACAGCGGTAGCAACAACAGTCTCTTGTCACACAATCCAGAAATCTTTCCCCCCGAAGGCACGTGTACCCTCCCTGGACCTTTTGCTTCTTTCTTTCCTTCTGTTTCTTTCTAGAGCCTCTGGCTGAATTGCTTGGTCAGTCGTCAACTCTGTGGATTTTCCCAGGGACGCTCTCTCTCTCTCTCTCTCTCTCTCTGAAGCATCCCCAGGACTCTCAGCCAGCAGTTCCTGAAGAATCCTTTTCTTTGTGGGGCTCCTCGAGACCACTTCTCTCGGATCATTCTGGACTCCCAGGACTTCCTCTCCATCCTGGAATCCTGAATGTCGTTTTCTCTCCAGGTGTTTCCTCCTTTTTATCCTGTCCCCGAGAGGCATCGGGTCCACCAGGCGTCCTCCCGGCCCTGTGCTAAGGCTGATTCTCCTCCTGCCTCACATGGGCACAGGGCGTTTTGTTAGCACAACGGACGCCTCCCGGTGGGGAGTGGTACGCATCACTAAAACACCTCCCTACACGGGGGAAGGACTAGTGAGACCTCCGCTTTACATGCTGCCATAAAGGTAAAGGACGATGCTGCTAGTAAGGGGCGGATTCTGGCACCCCTCACGTTTTGGTTTTTTTTCTGCCTTACGTTATTCATTTCATACAATGCCTTCCCCCTCCCCCCCCCCCCCCCCCCCTCGTATCCCTTCTTCTCTGCCATATGGAGTTTTGTCCTGTTTTGGATCCCAAGATAAAAATCTAAAGGCCTAAGCGCCATAACCTTGGGCTCCAGCCGCCTTCCTAGGACAGGAAACGGGACTGGCAGGAGAGACCCCTGCCACCCAAGACCCTCTCTGCCTTAGAAAGAAAGCCCTCAAGACCCAAAAGCTTTGTTAAACCCCTCAAAATTAAGAAAGACACCTCCCACTGGGGAGTGTCAAATATACCTCCACACTCCTACTGCCTCTTACCTCGCCTTCCCGACACCTTGGAGACACTGAGGTCACTAGTAAGGGTCCACTTTGGTGACCCCCCCCCCCCCCCCTTCCCTTACATTAAGAGCACGAAAAAAAAATGCACGCACGACAGTAGTAAGGATGAAACAATCGGCTGACTCACTTCTACGGCAGCGGCCCACTGCGTGGAGCCATATACTCTCAATACACTCGCATACCATATGTCTTGGGAATCTGCAGGCGTGTGTCAGGCGTGCCCACAAGCAAGCCTTCCAGCCTGGTGCCAGCTACTGAGTGACTCCCAAGCCATGAGTTGCTTGTGCCAGGCTTTTTTAATCTCCTTCCAGGAACTTGTCTGTTTTACTGATTAGAAATATTTAGAGAAGGAAGAATTTAGGGGAACCATCCCCCCCCCCCCCCCTCCCAACAGGACTCAACACCAGGTCATTCGTCATCTCCGTTCTGATTCAGTAATGAAGGACATTTTTTTTTTTGAGGTTTTCCAAGCAGCATCGCTGTCACAGGACCGAAGTCTGTGGAGCCAGGTGATCTGAGGGAAAGAGTGTGACCATAAAATGGCTGTCGCCCTAGAGATGAGGCTACGATTAGCAGAGGGGCTCCAGGTCACCGAGGGGACGGGTAGGCCTGTCCTGGTCCTGCCCCCAACCCCCTCCCCCTTTGTAGCTTTGGCCTTCTAGACCCACTCTTTCTACAGAAATTGGGATTATGGGTTATGTGAATGTACTGGGGGTGGGGGGGGGGGGGGAAGAGTAACTCGGACGGGCTCAGCCTCTCCTGATGACCTGGAGTCAACCGGAAACAGTGGGGGGGGGGGGGGGGGAAATCCTTCAGAATCTCCTCCTTGATTATTCTGTTTGAGGTAACCCCACCTGTTCCACTGTCAAACAGGTCCCAGCCCATATGGAACAGCTAAGTCACTCTTAGCTTTCTGGTTCCCTGTTGCAAAGCACTCTGGGTATTTCTCCTTTAAAAAACACATTTTAGAATGAAAGTAAAAAAAAAACCCAAAAAACCTGGACGGCCTCGCCTGTTTTTAATAGGACTGCCACCTCACCCCATGTTAACAGAACAGGCTGGGCCTGGTGTTCTCCCATGGCATGCATGGGAGTTGAAAGCTCTTGTGTTTTTTTCCTTAGGGAAATCAGTGGCCAAAATCAGAATAACAGCTCCCGTACGTGCCATCGGGCAAAAACCAGGATGGGGGGGGTCAACATGTTCGCTTGATCTGAGGGATGAAATGCCAACCCTAATTCTTTATGACCCTCTTGTTTTATTCAGTGAGCGGACATGACTTTTTTTGATAAGAGGGTACCGGGGGGGTCTGCTTCCTTTCAGGGACAAGCACTTTAACACCCGGCCCTGCCTGCAGGACCCTGCCCAGCCCAACGTGTGCTCTGTCGTCAAGGAGGGGTTCTGGAGCTCGTACCGGCTGAACGTCACGGAGGAGAATCCCCTGGGCTCAAACTTCCGCCTGCTGGACGTGTTGATGCAAGCAATGGGTGAGTGCAAACCAGATGCCAGCTGGGGGCCCTGCCTTCCTCCTGTCCCATCCTGTGTTGTGCCATCAAATCTGGCCTTACAGGGCAAACTAAAAAAAAAGAAAGTGGTTTTTAATAGTTTGATATCACGCTTATTAACAAACGTAAGTACCTGATTCACTAAGGGCTTTTTCCCATCGACACAAAATGGGAGAAAAGCCTTAATGAATCTGCCTTCCAGAGCCACGGAAATCCTTTAAAGCAATTGAGCATCACCTTCTGAGAAAGAGGTTCAGATCTACTTAAATAATGTTTAATGTAGATGTTTCTAAAGCTTCTACAAGTTTTACCCTCTAATATGATATCTCCTGAAAACCCCAGTCCTCTGCTTCCAAGGACACGAAACATTGGCTTGCCTTTTTTTTTGTTTTTTTTAATGAACTGTTTTTGGCTCGGCGATTTCCTGCTCTTCCACTGGGCTTCCAGTACAACTGAGCCCTTGGGTTACGCTGCCACGAGCCTTCACTTAACTCGTACTTACATTGGCAGTTGGTTTCCTTTTTGTGTGCCAGCAGATAGAGGTCGTCGCCGATGTCCGGGGGGGGGGGGCTGCAAAAGTAAGTCGCTTCGTCGCTTTAAACTGCCCTCCCCCTCCTCCCGGAGCAAGGCTGCTTTTCGCGCCCTGCTTCGAGGAGGAGAGGACAAGGGACTGGCAGGCCCGAGCGTAGGATTGCCCGTCTCTCCCCTCACTCTCTTGCTACTTTTTTTTCGGGTTTTTTGTTTTTTTTTTTTGCTTCGGGAGGAGGGGACAGGACTGGGGCTGCACCGGAGACCGGACGCGGCCAGGGCAGGTGAGCGGGGGCTGGGGGAAAGTTTGCCGCCTACCCTTACCCCTGCCTCTAACGCAGGGGTAAGGGTAGGCGGTAAGTTAGCAGGGTAAACGCGCGGCAAAACGGCAGGGTAAAATAGCGATAGTCAGGGCGCGCGTTACTGTATGGGAGGGAATAGCTAATTCGCTCGTTTACATTTAATATACATGCCGCGGGCGGAAGGGGTCACCCGGGGATTTTAAGAGGCGGTTGGGATGAGTTAAAGGGGATAGTGTATCGCGGGAAGGGCTAACGCGGCCGGAAAGTGAGTAGAAGGCGAGTTAGGAGAGGGGTAACCGCGGTTGCACTTTACTGTATCGATCTGTATGTGAGAGAAAAAAAAAGTGAAAGCTTGCTGGGCAGACTGGATGGGCCGTTTGGTCTTCTTCTGCCGTCATTTCTATGTTTCTAATGACTGGCAATAGTTTGGATTGACAGGATTGCGCTTTTTACGTATTTGGGATAGTGCAATGGACATAAAATGGATCACGTGATAGGAGCCTCTGGGGTTGGGGGACGACGGACATGAAGGGGGATATCTCTGCTGGGGGATGGGAGAAAATACTCAGCTGTTCACAGTGCGATTGTTAATGCAAAGCATGTTTCAAAACCCAATGTTCTTGGGGAGGTTTGTATGGTGATTAAAACAATAAAAATTGTTTGAAACTAAATTTCACTTTCCATTTGCATGCCCAGCCTCCCAGTTTTGCAAGGTCCTCTTGCAATTTCTCACAATCCTCTTGTGATTAACAGCTTTGAATAATTTTGTGTCGTCGGCAAATTTGATCACCTCCCTCATTGTTCCCTTTTCCAGATTTGTTTATGAATATGTTAACAAGCAGTGGTCCCAGAATAGATCCATTATTCACCTTTCTCCACTGAGAAAAGTTACCATTTACTAGTCCTCTTCACAAGGATAGCCGTGTAAGTCTGGTGTATCAAAAATGACAGGAGTAGGGTGGCACCTTATAGATCAGTTTATTGTAGCTTCAGCTTTCTAGGACAGAGTGAACTGTGTTCTCTGTCCCTGAAAGCTCATGCTTCACTAAATTTGTAGTCTGTAAGGTACCACCGGACTCCTGTTATTTAGACCTCTGTTTTCTATTGTTTAACCAGTTCCCACCTGGACTCCGCTGGCCGTCAGTAGCATGGTTTCATATACAGGCAAGGCAGTGTCTTGAACTTTAGCAGTGCCAGAAAGGCACCGGCAGGGTAGACTTGGAGAAGTAGTACGGTGGGTTAAATATAGGTGAATTTTCAGCTGAGAATTTAGGCCCCCAACTTCAGATGGAAATTGACACCTAACTCAAGTGCCCAAAATGTAGGTGCTCCCTTTTTTTTTTTTTTTCTTTCTATCTGCCTGAAAAGGTTTATCTTTGTGCAGATGATACTAAGATCTGCAACACGGTAGGTACTCTAAATAGAGGTTAAAAAGTGAGGAGTGAACTAAGGAAGCGAGAAGAGCATGAATAAGGTCAGATCACTGCTAATCTAATTTTGTCCCAAAATGCACAGTAGCCGATGGCATTCCACAGTTTAAGTCACTGTTGTTCAAAACCAGATTCCAAATTCCCGTGCTCCGCACAATCCAAAAACCTCTTCTCTTGTAACATCCGTTGGGCTCTAGATTTGTAATTTAAACCCAGACTTCAAAGCTCGGTGAGCAACGTAGGCAATAGAAGCCATGAGCCTGGGTGTGCGTGACCTTGAGAGAACTTGTCTGTCAAGCCCTGATTTCTTGTCTTGCATTTTTTTTTTTTTTTTGTAGTTAAGCCGGATCCTCCAGAGTCCCTCCTGGTCGAGCCAGTTCCTTTCTATCCCAGGAGGTTACAGGTCAGCTGGGATTATCCTGTCACGTGGCCCAGAGAGTCTCCCTTACAGCTGAAGTTCCGCCTGCAGTACCGCACCGTGCTCCATGGCTCCTGGACCGTGGTGAGTCTTAAGAAGGAGACCATGAGAGCAAACCCAAAGTGCTGCTTACAGCAGGGACGTTTTGTATCAGCTCTGGGGGAAAATGCTTCACAAATTCTGCTACTGCCTGTGCTTCTCATCGCGCTACCTACTGTGATTAGGATGGCCCGCGAAGCATCACTTTTCTCCGTCAGCTCAGCTGTCCTTTGCAGCCGAGCGAAACTTTGAAGAATAAAGTCTTGTGATAGCTGTACATTTTTGTAGGGTTTTTCAAGGGTTGTTTTTTGTTTTTTTTTTACTATCGGTCTTCCTGATATTGCAGTTTCTGATTCTGGCAGGCCATTTGCAGTGCTGTCCATTGAAAAGTGGTTAGGGGGAATGCAGGGCACCAGCCATTGCTTTCACAGAGACCTCACCCAGTCTTACTTAAAAAGCACCCGCTACTATTTAGTGAATGGTAGTAGGATGTCCTCCCCTCGCTGGCTGGTTTGATGTGACAAGAAAGCAATAGTTAGAGGCTTTGATGACTTTACAGCCAGCATGCTGATAACCAGCGGGCATCGCTGAGTTTCCTGTTCATTCAAACGTGCAGAGGTCAATAGTGAAAGGGTCTGTCCGGGTAACTTTGGAGTTGCCCAGATAAATCCCCCCCCCCCATTCCTAAGCTAAATTTGGCCCTAGGTGTAACTCATTACCTGCACAAAATTTAGGCCTGTAAAAAGAGGTGATGTGGAGGGTGTCCCGGGGTGGGGGGTTACCTTTAGCCAGTGAGCTTAGATATTCAGCACTCTCTTGATTTAAAGTTAACCGGTAATTCTGGTCAGAAAATAAGTTACCTGGTTAATACTCAGCAGAACACCTTTCCAGGTATGCTCCGCTGAATGTCCAGGAAAAGTTACCTGGGAAACTTTCCTGCTCGCTGGCACGCTGAATATTGAGACCTCCCAGTTTTTTTGGCAATGACATGACAATCAAAGTGGAATTATGAATATACAATACCTTGTAATTTTTATTTTTATTTTTTTACTCAAATGACATAATTGCAAGGGAATGATAGAGAGACTTTGTGGTGCATTTTTTTTTATAATCCAAAAGTTGATGTTTCATTGTGTTGTCTCATATAACTTATTAGCAAAGCATTGCCCAACATACTGTGCAATGATTTGCCAGTTGGATGAAACTTGATGCAGAGATGGTCTTCTGGAAACTTGTTTCCTGCCCACTGGCCAGTGTATTGACTCTAAAGTTCAGTGATGTCTGTTTTGTGTGCATCTTTAGCTTGGATTTGCAGGAAAAATTTGCTTTCTTTAATGCCTTTCCTGGAAACTGTATCCCCAGATCATCGCTCAAACATCAGATTGTGGTAACGTAAGAAGGTCGAGTGTCCCAGAAAGAAAGGTCATTTATAACGCATGCACGTAAAGTGCCCTGGGGATCTGAGCCTGTATCTCCAGGGTACAGTGCTTCTCAACCTTTTTTTTATTTCACAACACAAATCAATTCTACATGACTCTCGGCCTCCTTTCCCTGCCAGGGGGAGCGTAGTGCTTTTGATTTGTGTGTGCCTCATTCTGCCGGCTTCAGTCCGATATCTAAACGCGCGGGTCCTGCGAGATCACAGAGTCCCACGCGGAGAAGGTGCACGCAGGTTAGAAGTGCTCAGCTGCTCTTGCCAGTGGGAAGGAGGGACCCACTTTCTGGGGGCACTTGTCCCCTGTATTGCTAGTAGTGAGCGAGCAGTTTATTTTGTTACCCCAAAATATTTATGGGCCCAATTCAAAATCCTCAGTGCTGATGGGTGTGTCCTGCATACAAGGGAAGTAATTATATATCAGAAAAAGTCAGACTATCCAACTATTCCCAACATGTAAACTCTATGTGGGAGAACCATCTAGGTCAGGGACTTTAGATTGCATCCCATGATATTTTACAACGATGAGTTATTAATATTCTTTATCTGGCGCTAAAAAGTTCTAACCTTTGGTTTCTCTGCTTTGCTCTTTTGGCTCAGCATTTCTTTTTTCTTCTTCTTCTCTCTGGTTTTTGTTTCTTTTTACTTTTCCCTCTCTCTCTCCCCCTGGTGTGCTCCTTCAGAGCAGATATTTTAATACTCTCTCTTCAATCTTCCTCCTCCCTTTCCTCGATTCTCTCTTTTTTCCATTCTTCATACCCCTTTCTTCTCCATTATCTCCCAGGATTCCTCTCCCTCAACACACAAATCCAGGCTCCTCTGAATCACGCTCCACCCCTAGCCAAGTCCTCTCTCCTAATAGCTGTCCTGTCTCTCTTCTCTCTGTCCAATGTTCTGTCTCCCTGTCCCTCAGTTCCCAGTCTTTCCTCTCTCCCTATTCCTGAGTCTTTTCTCCAATTTCTTCATTCTAGTACCAGTTCTTACTCCACCCCCATCCCGAGTTTTCTTTCTCTCCATCATCTTGTCCCTTATCCAGTGGCCTTTCTCTCTTGTCCCCCTCTCTGTCTCAGGTTATTTCCCCTTCAGTCTCTTGTCCTCGCTCCCTCATATCAACTCCCCCCTTTCTCCCTCTTCCTCCTTGCTCTCTATCCTAGATTTAGTCTTCTATTCCTCCATCCTCCCCTTCCCAAAGATCTCTGGAATGCTGTATCCCACGTGCTCCACTTCCCCAACCCCCCTCTTTCCCCCACCCAATATGGCCCAGTTCCTGTTCTTACCCCGATCAGTCGAGACAAGTGGGGTTTTGCACCCCTACCAGTAGATGGAGCCAGAGAATAAAAACCTTTCAGGCCCTGCTACGTAACTGAGAGCGCCACCTGCAGTCCCTCAGTATTTCTCTGTCTCCGGCAGACAATAGAGGTGCAATCCTGCATCCTCTGGAGTTCTGAGCTTAATAAAAGAAAAGAAAGTGAGAAGAAATTGGAGTAGAAGAAGGAAGAGTTCTGGAAATGGCTGCTTGCAGTGTTAGATTCCTTCCTGGGCCATCCCTCAAATAGGGCAGGGCGAGCGGAGAGTTGGTGATCCCTGATCTAGCTTGGCCCTCTTTGTACAGAGGGAGAGAAAGCCAGGGGTCCTGGTTCCCTCGCTCCCTCTGAGTCTTCCTCACCCTCAACCATCTGCATGCAGGAACAAGGAACAAGGGAAGCATTCTTTTTTTTTTGGCTTGCTAACTCCCTTGTGTGCTGTTTCTTTAAAAAAAAAAAAAAAAGTTTAGAAACTAGCTGGGGAGTGCAACGGCAGAGCTGTTTGAGCTGGGAGGCCAAAGTCGGGTGAGTGAGGATGCAAGCAAGTTGGTAGCCGTGCCGGGAGCCAGGGGAATGTTGAAAAGCTTTTTTTGCACTGGCAGGAATTCTGCAGTGGCAGGGGTTATTTTTGGCTGCTGAGCACAGGTGGGGAGGAGGAATAGCCTAGTGGTTAGAGCAGTGGGCTACAAACCAGGAGACCAGAGTTCAATTCCCGCTGTTGCTCCTTGTGACCTTGGGCAAGTCACTTTACCCTCCATTGCCTCAGGCCCAAACTCTGGGGATAGGGAAATACCTACAGTACCTGAATGTAATATCTCAGATCGAATGATGGTATATAAAAATAATAAATAAATAAATCCCATCGGGGCTGTGGTATGAGGTGATCGTGTCTCGTGCAGCTTCGTTTTGCCCTGATTGTGCCTCCGGAGGTTAAGGTCCTCCGTGGGGTTTGCAGGTGGCAGTCATCCACCTGATTATCAGGAGGGTCGGAGGGGGTGGCAGCCATCTTGCCTACAAGTGACAGAAAGCAGGTTCCTGCAAGAGAGCCATGGGACTCCCCCTCTCCTGTTTCCAGTGGATCAGCACCCTGTGGAATTCAGGGAAGGGGAGGGGGAGGATGATGAATGGCTCCTGGATCAAGAGTCCAGTGATACTGAGAACTTTTCCACTGATTTTGTCCTCCTCCTTCACAAAGCCTATTTAGCTAAGAAGGAAGCGGGGGCTAAGTGCTCTGCCCCTCAAAAGCCCCAGCGCTTGACTAAGAGACCGAAAGCGGCTAGGCAGTTGGAATCGGGGGAGATCCTTCTCAGCCTGGACTGTCCCTCTAGTGACGACAATGGCACATCAGGCGATGCAGAGAATGCGGGAGGTCCGGGAGGGTGCTCCAGATAAGGATCCTGTGGACCCTTAGGTGGATCCCTTGTATGATACTGAGGACATCTCAGTCGCGGAAGGGGAGGATCCTAGGGTGGTGAGATTGTTCTGAAAGGAGGAGCTCTGACCACTAATTCACCAGGTGTTGGAAGAGTTGGGGAGTAAGGTCACAAGGGAAGATTCTGATGATAATGAGGGAGTGAATCCCATCTTGGATGGACTTCGGGAACCGCCTAAGGCTTTTCCTTTACCAAAGAAGGTGAAGAAGCTGATTGATCAGGAATAGGAATCTTCTGACGCTGGTCTTAAGGTAGCCAGGACTATGACTAAGTTGCATCCCTTACCAGAGCAGAACTTGGAGGGTTGGAAGCTTCCCAAGATAGAGATTCATGGTACTAGGGAATCATTTCCAATTTCTGGCTCTTCCCTTTGGGTTGGTGACTGTGCCACAGACTTTCACGAAAGTCATGGTGGTAGTAGCGGTGGCACTCAGGAAGGAAGGAATACTGGTGCACCCATACCTGGACGATTGGATTAGTGCGAAGTCAGAAGTGGAGTGTCATCATTCAATTCGCTGTGTTATGCAGCTGCTGTGGTCATTAGGCTAGGTGGTGAACCTGGCAAAGAATCACTTGGAGCCATCAAAATATCTGAGAGCTCAATTCAATACCCATGATGGTAAAGTGTTCCTGACCACAGAGAGGGTGATCAAGTTGCAGGCTCAGGTGTTTCGGCTTCTGCACCTTTCAGTTCCCAGAGTCTGGGACTATTTGCAGGTTCTGGGTTCTATGGTGTCGACGCTGGAGTTAGTTGCTTGGCCGTTTACTCACATGTGACCTCTCCAGAGGGCACTTTTGTCCCACTGGAATCCGCTTTCAGAAAAATTTCAGATTCCTTTGCCCTTCTTATGCAGTCTCTCATGGTGGGTTTCTCGTCCCAATTTGGAGAAGGGGGTGGACCTGGAGGTTCTGGACTGCGTGGTGGTGACCACGAATGCCAGCCTCAGATGTTGGGGGGCAGTTTGTCAAGGACAAATAGCCCCAGGGTCAGTGGTCACCAAAGGTGGTGTCCTGGTCGATCAGCCGGTTGGAAACGAGGGTGGTTTGTAAAGCCTTTTTTGCTTTTCTTCTGCTCATTCAGGTATGAACAGTAAGGGAGCTCTTGGACAACACAACAACGGTAGCGTGTATTAATCATCAAGACGAAGAGTCGTCTGATGACTCAGGGGATTCAGGTGTTGTTTTCTTGGGTGAAGAAACATCTAGTAGTAGTAGTGGCATTTCAAATGGCCAGAATGGACAATGTGCAGGCTGACTATCTCAGCAGACAGCAGTTAGATCCAGGGAAGTGGGAGTTGTCGGCGGAGAACTTTGCCCTTATTCAGGCCAGATGGGACAGGTCGGAGTTGGAGCTCATGGCGGTTTGGAAAACGTCAAAACAGATCAGTTTTACAGCCGCCAATGGGAAGTCTGCTCCAAGTGCATCGATGCTCTGGTTTAACATGGCATACAGAGCTCCTGCTCTACATTTTTCCCCTGTAGCCTTTCATAGGTCGGGTATTGCATCACATCGAACATCATCCGTGTGATCCTTGTGGCACCAGAGTGGCCACACTGACCATGGTTTGCAGATCTGGTTCAATTCGCAGTCCCATTTGTTTGGTTCATCCACATGGGCTCTTACATCAGGGACCCATTTTTTCAAAACAGGAGGATTGCTTTTGTCTAGTGGCTTGGCTTTTGAGAGGAGACGTTTTCGCTTGAAAGGATACTCTGAGCCGGTGATTGTGACTTTGTTTCAGGTGAGGAGACCTTCCACTTCTTTGGCTTATATCCAGGTTTGGAGAGTTTTTGAGTCTTGGTGTTTGCAGAACGGGCTGGAGCCATTGCACATAGGTATTTCTCAAGTCTTAGCCTTTTTGCAAAGCGGTTTAGCTAAGAGATTGGCCTATAATTCCTCTGAGTACAAGTTGCAGCTTTAGGTTGTCTGCGAGGTAAGCTGCAGGGAAGACCTTTGGCATCTCATCCGGATGTTGTGCATTTTTTAAAGGGGGCGAAGCATTTGCGTCCACCAATCCAAAGGATGTGTCCAGCGTGAAACCTGAATTGGTTTTTGAGTTTTGTGGTCATCCCTTTGAACCAATAAGAACGGCTTCTATGAAGTATCTCACCCTGAAGACCATTTTCTTGGTAGCCATTTGTTCGACTAGGAGGATTTCGGCGCTTCAAGCTTTATCGTGCAGAGATCCCTTTCTACGCCCAAAATAGAGAGGCTTGGGTACATCCCCACTTATCTGGACTAATCTGGGTATGAACAGGAAAGGAAAATTGGTTCTTACATGCTGATTTTCATTCCTGGAATACCACAGATCAGTCCACAAGCCCTTCCCCCTATGCTTTTTCGAAAAATAGTGGAAACTATTCTAAAGATCAAATTATAGAGCATATAGAAAGACATGGTTTAATGCAACACAGTCAACATGGATTTACCCAAGGGAAGTCTTGCCTAACAAATCTGCTTCATTTTTTGAAGGGGTTAATAAACATGTGGATAAAGGTGAACCGGTAGATGTAGTGTATTTGGATTTTGACAAAGTCCCTCATTAAAGGCTTCTAAGAAAACTAAAAAGTCATGGGATAGGAGGCGATGTCCTTTTGTGAATTACAAACTGGTTAAAAGACAGGAAAATGAGAGTAGGATTAAATGGTCAATTTTCCCAGTGGAAAAGGGTAAACAGTGGAGTGCCTCAGGGATCTGTACTTGGACCGGTGCTTTTCAATATATATATAAATGATCTGGAAAGGAATACGACGAGTGAGGTTGTCAGATTTGCGGACGATACAAAATTATTCAGAGTAGTTAAATCACAAGCGGATTGTGATACATTACAGGAGGACCTTGCAAGACTGGAAGATTGGGCAGCCAAATGGCAGATGAAATTTAATGTGGACAAGTGCAAGGTGTTGCACATAGGGAAAAATAACCCTTGCTGTAGTTACATGATGTTAGGTTCCATATTAGGAACTACGACCCAGGAAAAAGATTTAGGCATCATAGTGGATAATACTTTAAAATCGTCGGCTTAGTGTGCTGCAGCAGTCAAAAAAGCAAACAGAATGTTAGGAATTATTAGGAAGGGAATGGTTTAATATGGAAAATGCCATAATGCCTCTGTGTCGCTCCATGGTGAGACCGCACCTTGAATACTGTGTACATTCTGGTCGCTACATCTCAAAAAAGATATAGTTGTGATGGAGAAAGTACAGAGAAGGGCGACCAAAATGATAAAGGGGAATGGAACAGCTTCCCTATGAGGAAAGGCTGAAGAGGTTAGGGCTGTTCAGCTTGGAGAAGAGACGGCTGAGGGGAGATATGATAGAGGTCTTTAAGATCATGAGAGGTCTTGAACGAGTAGATGTGAACCAGTTTTTACTTTCGGGTAATAGAAGGACTAGGGGCATTCCATTAAGTTAGCAAGTAGCACATTTAAGACTAATCGGAGAAAATTATTTTCAGTCAACTCACAATTAAGCTCTGGAATTTGTTGTCAGAGGAAGAAGTTAGTGTAGTTGGTTTCAAAAAATGTTTGGATAAGTTATTGGAGAAGTCCTCCAATAATCAAATTTACTTAGGGAATAGCCACTGCTATTAATTGCATCAGTAGCATGGGATCTTCTTAGTGTTTGGGTAATTGCTAGGTTATTGTGGCCTGGATTGGCCACTGTTGGAAACAGGATGCTGGGCTTGATGGACCCTTGGTCTGACCCAGCATGGCAATTTCTTATGTTCCTGTGTTCTTATGCAGAACTCAAATATTGTAAATACGTTATAAATTATTATTGACTTTTTATGAGATGGGGGCTCTAGTTTCAGGAGGCTCCAACTTTGAGTCCTCTGCTTGCCCAGAATTATTTGGGTTTTCAGATTGGTTGGCTTGGTTTGGGTACAGGTCAGTACTGAGGGACTGCATGTGGTACTCTCTTATATAGCAGTGCTGAAAAGTTTTTATTCTCTGCCTCCATCTGCTGTTAGGGATGCAAAGCCCACTTGGCTGGACTGATCTGTGATATTTCAGAACGGAAATTAGCAGGTGAGAACCAATTTTCCTTTTGTCCTCCGGATGCATGCGCTACCCATGGCTGGCAGGAGCAGTGGTGCCCGGCAGCATTCTGTGCATCCTCTCCCCTAACATTTGCCCACCATTCGTACTGCCTGCCTCCTCCATGCTTTCACCCTTCCCCCCCCCACACACACACTTTCAGCATTCACCCCATTCCATCCCCACAAATCATTCTCACCTGACTGGTACTTAGATTGACTCCCTCTTCTCTGCTGTCAGCTGAGTCTTAGGTCCCTGCAGCACAGACATCTAGGGCCTCTGGGGCAGTGTCAGCAGCAAGGAAACACCACAAAGGAGCCCGGCAGAGAAAGTTTCGGTACTCCAGGCGGGGGCTGGAGGATGGACAGGAGGGGAACCGGTGCAGCACCTTCACTGCTGCTGCGTGGGCTCCTTGCTTCTGCCCCTTCTCCCCTGTCTTCCGTGGTGCTGCTGCCCGATTGCCACAGAGATGGGAGGGAGTTGTCTGGAACCAGCAAGCAGGTTTGGGACACAGTCCAGTAGAGTTAGAGCTTGGGCCCAGGAAGGAGGATCGTGCTGGTGCTGCCAGCACCGAGATGCACAGGAAGGGCTACACCAGCATGTCACGGTTCAGAAGCACTGCTGTCAAGTACATCGTTTATTTATAAAAATGTATTAATCGCTTTCGAATTTTATGGTAAAAACTTCCAAAGCGATCACATAAAATCATGCAAACAATCAAACAATATACATCCATTAAAACAATAAAATAGCGCATCATGTTACCATCCCTCTGTAACAACCAACCCATGGTGCATTTTACTGATCCAAGGTAAAGGTTCATGCACACTGCCAGCTGTTTGAACTATCATAGATGTGGTTTGGGTTGCTTAGTAGCCCAGTGTGGCACTACCGACTTCAGTGGCATAGCCACAGGACGCTTCAGATTGCTGTCTTGTTAAAATGGGTGATTAGGTAATTACTTTGTACCTTGTTATAATCCTTGTTATAATGTAACTTTACTCTCCTTCAAAATTGTCTTTACTGCTCGGTTGGTTATAGTTCCTAATTGTTTGATGTAAACCGAGCTGATTTGATTTGTATCAAGAAATTCGGTATAGAAAAGCCTTTAATAAATAAATAATAAATACCTGATACAGTAATTGTGGAAGTGTATTATGAGATCAATAATGTCTCAGCCTTTGAGTGAACCTTTCTCAGACCCACCCATACCGTGCAGTGAGTTTATGTTGATTTCGAAGAAGCGAAAGGAATGTGTGGAGCTTCAGACAACTGTGTCCAGCAAGTAAACTAAAAAAATTATTTCTAGAAAAACCAGGAAGAGATCAGAGCATTTAGCACAGCTGTAGACCCAGTAGCACCATCGTTTGTGCAAGAACCCCATTTAACTTCATTTAATCCTTTGCAGATGGATCCACATGCAGATATTTCCTAAAAGTGTTGTACATGAGCTTCAAAGAACACGTGAGACCCTTTCTATAGATGAAATGAGATTTCATCTGAAGAACAGACCTATGTGGCCTTGAAGACTCGTGTACAGTACCAGCTTTGGATCATTCTTATCTTGATCCAGTGAAAGGCTTCACAGTCTGCAGAGATTCCACTTTTCTCCAGATCAGTGCAGCTGCTAGAACTAATTTTAAGTTGCACATCTCAGTCAGCAGCATGTCGCATGACCTAGCTGCCCCTCTACGTAGAAGGTCCTCCGTTTCCTTCATTCAGTCAGAATGGGAGACCCACTGCCACAGCTTCTTATACTTCTCCCTGTGGAAAGGGCCCCTAACTGGTTCAAGATGTGATAGTTTGCAGAGTTGCCAGCTCTCACCTGTTAAGGGAGGCGACGTCTACAGGGAGTCCAAAATTAGATCATGGTCCTACTTGTTTTTTCTTGTCAGCTTCCCGACTTTGATGCATTTCACTGGCCTTTTGCTCATCGTGTCCTTGCCAACAAGTCTGTGACAGAGGTGTGCGGCAGAATTCGGATTCATAGGAATCTGACAGGAGCTGTGATGGTGATGATTCTTCTGTGGCCCCCTAAGACTGTGGGCTGAGACCACCGTCTCATTTCGCACAGGCCACCTCAGATGGGATGTGAACCAGCGGCTGTTTCTCTCTGAGCCCATCCAGTCCCCCAGCATGTCGGTGCTGACTGACAGGCTTCTTCTCCGTTTCCAGCACTTTGGGGGCCCTTTGGCGTGCGATAACCCATGTCATAATAGGGCCAGGTCTTTGCCTTTTGCTCTTCCAAAGTAACGACTAAGCCGCTATTCACAGTGTGGATTTCTTTTTCCGATCTTTAATTTCATTAGGTAGAAACTGAGAACTTGTCAGTGCTCATCACGGACGCCCTCTCAGGAACGGAGCACGTGGTGCAAGTGAGCGCCAAGGACTACTTTGATGCTGGGAATTGGAGTGACTGGAGTGTGGAAGGGAGAGCCACACCGTGGAAAAGTAAGGATCCTGCAGTGCAATAATGGAGGAGGGAGAGGTAGGCGGATAGGTAAATTTCTTAACCACGAATAACAGACAAATGGGTTTTGGTTATGTTTTAAGCGGGACGTGTTAGAAGAAGGAGCCACTCTTCAAGCATCGCGACGAAAGTAAATTAAATAAATAAATAAATGAAATTCTGGTTCTCTGGGAACACATCCGAGTTTGACTATGTGGAATCACATCTACACGTCTTCTCCCACGTTGTCCTCTGCTGGGCAGTGCACAGTAAGGAAGGGGGCGGCCAGATGTGAAATAAAGTTACTATAGTGAAGGCTCTGGGGAAAGAAGGCAGCTTCTGCTTATTAAAACCCCAGAGAGGTCTTTTGCTCATGATACTGTGGTTATCGTATGGGTCAGTTCGAAGGCTGATAATTCAAAGGCTTTCTCCGGGTAACTTTTGGAGTTTACCCGGGACAAAAGCCGAGGTTTGAAAATGCCCCTCCCCGGCTAAATTAGCTGAATAAAAGAGGCGGGGATGGATAAATTCTGCTGGTAGGGCTAAATTTTTAGATGGTTATCTTCAAGACCACACAGGTTAATTTCCCTAGAAAGCCTACCCGTACGAAGATCAAGTGCAGAAGCCCATTGGTACTTGTCCTTTGCGGCCAGCTTCACAGGGAAAGTGTAGACGCATTTTATATTTTGAAACTTGGCACAAAGTGTATGCATCACAAAAGGGCCCACGGAGTTTATTTAATAGCGACAGTCTGAAAATTGACCCCATGTGTTCTGTTTTGATGGCTGTAGAGATATTACATGAGCAATAGGGGGGGCAAAGATCAGTTAGATAAATTTGATCACTTTCCAAAAAAATCTGATTTAACCAAAGCAGTGTATAAATGTGAAAAAAACCCCAACATAAATGCAATATAAGTGCAATAACTAAAAAAATTAAAAAACAACAAAACACATACTAATATTTTATGACACAATTTTATAATGCAGACCCAGTAACATAGCATAGCACAAACAACAACATAAAAACATGTAACAATCACAAAAAAAAAATAAACATCTCATATAAATGTAATTGCAAGTTGTTTCTTCTCTGCTTGTTGTAGTTCAGGGTATTCCATTGATAGTGGAGATCAGCTGTGAGGCCCTTTTGCATTATATTTCCATATCTCTGCTGATGTAAGCTGATGTGTCTTTCCACTGCTGCTCAACTGTCCTGGGTTCTCCTTGCCACTTAAATCTTTCCCATTCGCTTTCCCTTTAGGTCCCACTGCAGAGGCAAGTGACGAAACCACTGCAGCAGAGCTGGAGAGCTCCAATGAAGGACCTTCGCAGGTGCCACACACGGAGCCCTTTGGTGGGTTTCCTTAGGTCTTGCTGTTCTCCACAAGAATCAGTTTCTTTTAAATTTTATGGCTGATGTACAGGGCATGCAGCCAGAGGGGCTCCATGTTTGAAATATACTGTCCGTGCCTTACCTGCAGATCCCATCAGTGCAATGGGAAGATGTAATAATTCATTGTTGAGATTTTTGGGGCAGAAGAAATGTCATAGCCGTAATGTATTAATTCTGATTTTAATAGGAGACAACAAGAGAAAAGTTTCTTAGGTGTCTTTATTTGTATTTATTCATAAGCATTTGCTATTCGGCCTTTTCCTAAAGGTAGGCCCAAGGTGGATTACTTAAAGTAACAAGGCATTGAGTATAATAAGTCATGAGAACATTTCTGTATAAGTTAAGGGTCATATATTCCCATCTCAAAGTCACACAACCGTGGCAGAACTCGCTGCCCACCAGCTGACACCTAAAACTCCTCTCCTGCTGGAGTTTGGTTCAAGCTCATTGAGCAAGGAATTTCCTGGAAAGTTAAATGAAGTCTGTGCGTTAATTCAAGCCTCATTTGTCATCTGCTCACGGAGGAACTCATCCATAGATACTTGCACCTAACTTCAAACGTGTATCACGTGAACTTTTCCATCGATAAGCATGTGAATTAGCCATGCCCAGTGGGTGACATCATCAGGCGACACGAGATGGAGTTGTCTCTCCAAGCTAGTAGAGCTTTCAGGTGTCCTGGGCATGCACAGACGTTCCCAAGCAATTGCACGTTCTACAGTCCCCTCAGTCTCATTTTTCCGCACTTTGCATGGACAGCAAAACTTGTTTCTCCATAGGATTTATCTCCTCACTTGCATTTCTCATTTCAGAGATCCCACCACAGCACTTCTCAGTTCTACTGTGTCCTCCAGGAAGACTTTGGGATTTAAGTACTGCTGCTGCGGACACATTATGTCCATTGCAGACGGACATAATTTGTGCTACCTATGTCTGGGGCCCAAACACAACCAGGCCCAACAGCAGAGGGAAGAAAAGATAGTGGGTCCACAACCGAGGGAAAGTCGCTATCCACTGAAGAATGAGGTGCCTCTTCAGCATCGGGAAGCTCTAACAGTGAGTCCCCTGCAGATGCAGGTCAAAAGAGGTCATCCCTTTCCTCCCTAGGGACAACCAGTCATCTCCACGGCCACCAGCGCCATTCGGCCTCTGCCAATGCGACAGATGTGCCAGGAGCACCATCCTCCCACGGTGAACCTGAAACATCAGAGTGGTGCCACACCAAAGAAAAAGAAATGATTGGTGCACGAGGTGTTGACGCACGGTACACGTCCTCTAGTGAACAGTGCACCTACAAACCGGCACATCTCCTTATCCAATGCAAGAAACACCATATCCGACACATGACTGGACTGGCATGATGCACAGCACACGAAAATCAACTCAGAGAGACAGGCGACCACAGAAGACACAGCAGCAACTGGTTTCAAAAGCATTGCAAAGTTTTTTGATACACCTACCACCACAGCCACAGATACAGGTTGGGGCAGAATCTAACAGTTCCTCAGTGCCTGAACCAAAATTTCCATGGACCAGTCGGTATTGAAAATAGTTCGAAAGGGGTTACCATCTGAACTTCTCCCACTGACCATGGATCTTCCATCTGGTCTCCCCCCCCCCCCCCCCCGATCCGTCTTGTCTCAAGAGGTTCACAAGCTACTGCAGCAAAATGCAATCCAAGAGATAGCCCTGCCACAACACAACACAGGGTATTATTCCCAATATTTTTCTCATCCCCCAAGAAGTCAAAGGATCTCCAACATCTTGGACTTCAGATCTCTGAACAGACATCTTCACCGAGAGAAGTTCAAAATTGTGTATGGTCTTGTGAATAATGGTAAGTCCCTCACCATTATTCACAAGACCATACACAATCAGCACTCATTCGACCTTCATATCCCGCTAAGACTGCACACTTCTACAAGACCTATAAGAGAGGCTTATAAAGGAACCCTGCACGCCCCACCACCAAATCCACCACTCGTACATCCACCAGAGAACGAGCCTTCTCAACAGCGGGGGCCAGCCATCTGGAATACCATGCCTATAGACCTCAGACAGGAACCCTGCCTGGTGACCTTTAGGAAAAACTTGACCTGGCTGTTCCAACAAGCCTTCCCATAGTCCTTTCCCCTCCTCTCCCTACCCCTTTCCCTTCCCCCCTCTTAACTCCTTGATCCTAGAAAGTCCCCCTTCACCTCCTGCTAATCCTCCCCCCAGTACTGTCACAGCCCCACATTGTTAGCCAGTTTCATGATTGTATATAAGTTCTATATATATATTTAGAGTGCCTTATTTCCGACCCAATGCACTTCCAGTATAGCCTTATTAAGTTTACAACGTTATTCCTCTGTCTCCGGCACATTTCTGTTTCCAAGTTCACATAACCTTGTTTTATTGTAACTTTTCTTCCTCTTCAATATTATTGTTACAACCCCTCTGTTCCTTGTGAACCGATATGATATGATTTGTATCATGAATGTCTGTATAGAAAAGAGTTAAATAAAATAAATAAAAATGACTTCATTCAGCACAGTATTGTCATTCATCCAACCAAACGATTGGATGTTCTCCCTCGACCTCAAGAATGCATATGCGCATATCCCAAAACATTACCTCTGCTTCAAAGTGGGGGAGAAGCACTATCAATACAAGATTCTCCCATTTGGACTGTCATCTGCCCCCAGGGTTTTCATGAAGTGCCTGGTGGTGGCTGTGGTGCACCTGTGATGGTCAGGGATTCAACTTTTCCTGAACCTGGATGACTGGTTGATTGTGGAATCCAGCAAGGCCACACTCCTCTCCAACACCACAACCACCATTCATTGCCTAGCATCACTGAGATTCCTTACAAACTACGAAAAGTCTGTACTTCATTCTGCGCAATGCCTTCAGTTCATAGGAGCTCAAATACACTTAGTTCAATCAAAAGCCTTTCTTTCCCGCAACAGAGCAGTACTCTTCACACCTTGGCATCTCAGCTTCTGCAACAGCCATCAGCGATGTCTTGCCGCATGCTAGTACTCTTGGGCCACATGGCAGCAATCCATGTTGTTCCCCTCACTCGTCTATATATGTGGCACTTGCATGGAGACTTTGGAGCCAATGGCGTCAGTTTCTTCAGCCCTTCTCCTCCACACTCTGACTAACAGAATCGATTACCGAGGACATTCATTGGTGGCTATATCCAAAAGTACTATAGGCCGGACCCCACTATGTCCAGCCCCACATCAAGTGATTGTTTTGACCAAACTCTCCATTAAGGGTTGTGGCACACACCTACAATAATATAAGACACAGGGATTCCGGTCCTTCAAAAAAAAGACATTTTAAATAAATCTGCTGGAGCTCAGAGCAAAGTAAAATGCTCTTATGGCATTCCAACAAATGCTTCAAGGGAGGAACATCATGATCTATATGAACAATCAGGTTGCATGTTTTATATCAATAAACAGGGAGGTACCAGATCATGGACCCTCAGCAGGGATGCTCTTCAACTTTGGGAATGGGTGGATCAAACTGCCACCACTCCACAGGCTACCTACCTGCCAGGGATTACAAATATGGAAGTGAACAGACTCAGCAGGATTTATCGCCAGCACAAATGGTCTCTGTTGCAACAGGTAGCTGACGACCTATTCCACTACTGAGGCCGCTCATGGATTGACCTGTTCGTCACAGAACAGAAGAGGAGAGTGAACCTCTTCTATTCCATCTGAAACGACCCTCACCAGGAGGCTCCAGATGCTTTTCTTCTCTCTACACCTTTCCAGTGATACCGTTAATATCCAAAACCGTTTAGAAATGCATACAGGACCACACCAAGATGATCTTGATAGCTCCCGCGTAGCCGAGACAATCATGGTATGCCTATCTCTTACAGTTTTCAGTGAGTCCTCCTCTCACCCTGAAAGGTTCCCTCTTTCATCCACTACAACCATCCCTGAACCTGAAGGCGCAGTCTTAGCTCATTGGAACTTACCAGAGCTTATTCAGGACATTGTATTATCAGCGAGGAAACTGTCAACTAGATGCAATTACGCATTCAAATGGAAACACTATTCCTACTGGAATGCAACACAAGCTATTGACCCCTTCACATGCAAACTTTGCCAGTTGTTATCCTACCTCTGCCATCTCTACAAAATAGCCCTGGCAACCACATCAGTACGAGTCTACTTAAGTGCCATTGCAGCATATCATCGGCAGGAGAATGGATCCCCAATGTCCACACATCCATTAATATCCCATTTTATGAAGAGCCCCGTCCATGTTCATCCACTTGTGAAAACACCACTAGTGCTCTGGGACATAAATATGGTTTTCACAGCATTAATGAAAACCCCTTTCAAACCGATGGTTTCTGCTTCGCTAAAGTTTCTGACATGGAAAGTTCTCTTCTTGGTGCAGTGACCGCCTCAAGAAGAGTAAGTGAACTACAAGCTTTGGTTTACTTTCCGCCTTATCTACAGCTTTTCCATGACAAGGTAGTTCTTCAAACTCACCCAAAATTCTTCCTGAAGGTGGTAACTGTATTCCACTTAAACCAGTCCATTACCCTTCCTACTTTTTTTTCCCCAAAGCCTCACGCCACAAGACTGTGAAAAACTGTTGCACACACTAGATTGCAAGAGAGCTTTAGCATGCTATAAACATAGAACACAGAGTCATACAATCCTAATAGACTAGGAGTACCAGTTACGAAACGAATCTGTCGAGCTGGATTACCTCCTGCGTACAGTATTGTTATACTTCCAGTTCCCTTAGCTTTGCACACACAGTAAAAGCTAATCAAATGCGAGCCATGGCCTCATCGATAGCACATCTCAAGAATGTACCCATCAAAGATACTGTATCTGCAGAGCCACCACTTGGTCATCAATTCACATTTTCACTTCGCATTACTGCCTTCATGAATTGGCGGCCTCGGACAGCTCAGTAGGCCGAGCTATAGTGCACCAAGTAGCATCCACGAGGGGTTCAGGTTGCTGATAACTCATCCAGAGAACCACTTTGCTGCAACCCTCAGCTTGAGACTCTACTGAGCATGGCTAATTCAGCCTGCTTATCGATGAAAAAATGTAAGTTTGCTTACCGTAAACAATGTTTTCCGTAGATATAAGGATGAATTATCCATGCAAAACCCACCCTCTTCCCTGGACAGCAATCCAACGAAACTCAATTGTGCTTTGATATAGACTGAGGAGATTCTAGATCATGCAGTCGCATGGGAACTCCTGCACATGCCCAGTAGAGCTGAAAGCTCTTCTAGCTTGGAGAGACACCTCGGCCTCGTGCCACCTGATGACGTCATCCACTGAGCATAGCTAATTTATCCTGCTATGTACGGAAAACACTGTTTACAGTAAGCAAACTTGCCCGCAGGACTTTATCTTAATGTATAGTACCAAGAATAATTTTAGCAGTACTTTATTTCCCCTAGTACTGCTCTGCAGTGCAGGCACCAGAAGGAGAGCACTCCAGCAGTGCAGCGCCTCCCCTAGGTACTGATGTGCATTTCACAAAAAGAATGGATTTCATAGTGTAACTTTTTCAAGTTTTTGCAGTTGCCAGAGACATTTCAGCCATGTTGTCATACATTGTTTGACATGCCAGAATGATCCTGAGCTATTTTTTTCCTTGTCTACCTGTCCCCTTGCAGACCGTAGTGATCCACTTGAGAAGGTGGCCATCCTGGCCTCGATGGGAACCTTTGCATTCATCGTCCTAACAGTGGCCTTGATCATCACCATTTTAATTTGGTGGGTATCTCTCTCCTTCATGGCTTTCTGTTTATAGGGAGTGTTTGCCTCACAGCCTCCATGTCCGTGGACAGATTGCTGATGAGTGGGGGGCTTCCATCCAAAACCTCTTCTCAGACAACTAGACAAATGGATAGAGAAGTCAGCAAGGAGGAGAGAGGGAGAAGAAAGGGGTTGTTCTCATTCTCTGCTCGGTCTCATGCTTTAACTTGTGTCGGTTAAAGTATGAGAGTGGGAATATTGCATGGGAAAGACTTTTATTCATTTACATTTTTTACCCAGCAAACAAGTGCTCAGAGTGGGCGGCAATAAAACAAACTTACAATACAGAGAACGTGCCTTGTACAAACTCCTACACACACAAAGAGCTCTGCCTTTGTACCTCACTCCTGCCCTGCAGCACCTTCTGCTATTCCAGTACTGAGACCCCATGAACATAGCTCTGCCAATGCACCTCACTCCTGCTCTGCAAATCCCCTTGCTATTTCAGTACTGAGACCCCATGAACATAGCTCTGCCAATGCACCTCACTCCTGCTCTGCAAATCCCCTTGCTATTTCAGTACTGAGACCCCATACACACAGCTCTGCCAATGCACCTCACTCCTGCTCTGCAAATCCCCTTGCTATTCCAGTACTGAGACCCCATGAACATAGCTCTGCCAATGCACCTCACTCCTCCTCTGCAAATCCCCTTGCTATTCCAGTACTGAGACCCCATACACACAGCTCTGCCAATGCACCTCACTCCTGCTCTGCAAATCCCCTTGCTATTTCAGTACTGAGACCCCATGAACATAGCTCTGCCAATGCACCTCACTCCTGCTCTGCAAATCCCCTTGCTATTTCAGTACTGAGACCCCATGTACATAGCTCTGCCAATGCACCTCACTCCTGCTCTGCAAATCCCCTTGCTATTTCAGTACTGAGACCCCATGAACATAGCTCTGCCAATGCACCTCACTCCTGCTCTGCAAATCCCCTTGCTATTTCAGTACTGAGACCCCATACACACAGCTCTGCCAATGCACCTCACTCCTGCTCTGCAAATCCCCTTGCTATTTCAGTACTGAGACCCCATGTACATAGCTCTGCCAATGCACCTCACTCCTGCTCTGCAAATCCCCTTGCTATTTCAGTACTGAGACCCCATGAACATAGCTCTGCCAATGCACCTCACTCCTGCTCTGCAAATCCCCCTGCTATTTCAGTACTGAGACCCCATACACACAGCTCTGCCAATGCACCTCACTCCTGCTCTGCAAATCCCCTTGCTATTCCAGTACTGAGACCCCATACACACAGCTCTGCCAATGCACCTCACTCCTGCCCTGCAGCACCTTCTGCTATTCCAGTACTGAGACCCCATACACACAGCTCTGCCAATGCACCTCACTCCTGCCCTGCAAATCCCCTTGCTATTCCAGTACTGAGACCCCATACACACAGCTCTGCCAATGCACCTCACTCCTGCTCTGCAAATCCCCTTGCTATTCCAGTACTGAGACCCCATACACACAGCTCTGCCAATGCACCTCACTCCTGCCCTGCAAATCCCCTTGCTATTCCAGTACTGAGACCCCATACACACAGCTCTGCCAATGCACCTCACTCCTGCTCTGCAAATCCCCTTGCTATTCCAGTACTGAGACCCCATACACACAGCTCTGCCAATGCACCTCACTCCTGCTCTGCAAATCCCCTTGCTATTCCAGTACTGAGACCCCATACACACAGCTCTGCCAATGCACCTCACTCCTGCTCTGCAAATCCCCTTGCTATTCCAGTACTGAGACCCCATACACACAGCTCTGCCAATGCACCTCACTCCTGCTCTGCAAATCCCCTTGCTATTCCAGTACTGAGACCCCATACACACAGCTCTGCCAATGCACCTCACTCCTGCTCTGCAAATCCCCTTGCTATTCCAGTACTGAGACCCCATGTACATAGCTCTGCCAATGCACCTCACTCCTGCTCTGCAAATCCCCTTGCTATTCCAGTACTGAGACCCCATGAACATAGCTCTGCCAATGCACCTCACTCCTGCTCTGCAAATCCCCTTGCTATTCCAGTACTGAGACCCCATGAACATAGCTCTGCCAATGCACCTCGCTCCTGCTCTGCAAATCCCCTTGCTATTCCAATACTGAGACCCCATACACACAGCTCTGCCAATGCACCTCACTCCTGCTCTGCAAATCCCCTTGCTATTCCAGTACTGAGACCCCATACACACAGCTCTGCCAATGCACCTCACTCCTGCTCTGTAGCACCCCTTGCTATTCCAGTACTGAGATACCCCCCCCCCCCCTGCACACACACACTCAATTCTGCCACTGCACTTCTGCCCTGCAGCACCCGCTGCTATTCCAGGACTGATACTCTCTCTCCTCCTCTTCCCCGCACAACTCTTATCAATGCTCTTCAGTGCTAACAGGCTCTGCATTGCTGAAAATACACTTGGACACTGGCACTGTGCTAAATATGCTCTTCTGTCAGTATCGCTGTACCCCATAGGGCCTGGCCCACTCTCAATAATAATGACTCCCCTCCCTCCAACCCAAGATCCCAGCCTGCTGTCAGTAATGCTGAACTTTCCCCCCTCCCAGTCCCAGCCTGCTGTCAGTAATGCCGAACCTTCCCCCCTCCCAGTCCCAGCCTGCTGTCAGTAATGCTGAACCTTCCCCCCTCCCAGTCCCAGCCTGCTGTCAGTAATGCTGAACCTCTCCCCCTCCCAGTCCCAGCCTGCTGTCAGTAATGCCGAGCCTCTCCCCCTCCCAGTCCCAGCCTGCTGTCAGTAATGCTGAACTTTCCCCCCTCCCAGTCCCAGCCTGCTGTCAGTAATGCCGAACCTCTCCCCCTCCCAGTCCCAGCCTGCTGTCAGTAATGCCGAACCTCTCCCCCTCCCAGTCCCAGCCTGCTGTCAGTAATGCCGAACCTCTCCCCCTCCCAGTCCCAGCCTGCTGTAGGTAATGCCGAACCTCTCCCCCTCCCAGTCCCAGCCTGCTGTCAGTAATGCCGAACCTTCCCCCTCCCAGTCCCAGCCTGCTGTCAGTAATGCCGAACCTTCCCCCTCCCAGTCCCAGCCTGCTGTCAGTAATGCTGAACCTTCCCCCTCCCAGTCCCAGCCTGCTGTCAGTATTGCTGAACCTTCCCCCTCCCAGTCCCAGCCTGCTGTCAGTAATGCCGAACCTCTCCCCCTCCCAGTCCCAGCCTGCTGTCAGTAATGCTGAACCTTCCCCCTCCCAGTCCCAGCCTGCTGTCAGTAATGCTGAACCTTCCCCCTCCCAGTCCCAGCCTGCTGTCAGTATTGCTGAACTTCCCCCTCCCAGTCCCAGCCTGCTGTCAGTAATGCCAAATCTCTCCCCTTCCCAGTCCCAGCCTGCTGTCAGTAGTGTTGAACCTCTCCCCCTCCCAGTCCCAGCCTGCTGTCAGTAATGCTGAACCTCTCCCCCTCCCAGTCGCAGCCTGCTGTCAGTAATGCTGAACCTTCCCCCCTCCCAGTCCCAGCCTGCTGTCAGTAATGCCGAACCTCTCCCCCTCCCAGTCCCAGCCTGCTGTCAGTAATGCTGAACCTTCCCCCTCCCAGTCCCCCCAGCCTGCTGTCAGTAATGCTGAACCTTCCCCCTCCCAGTCCCAGCCTGCTGTCAGTATTGCTGAACCTTCCCCCTCCCAGTCCCAGCCTGCTGTCAGTAATGCCGAACCTCTCCCCCTCCCAGTCTCAGCCTGCTGTCAGTAATGCTGAACCTTCCCCCTCCCAGTCCCAGCCTGCTGTCAGTAATGCTGAACCTTCCCCCTCCCAGTCCCAGCCTGCTGTTAGTATTGCTGAACCTTCCCCCTCCCAGTCCCAGCCTGCTGTCAGTAATGCCGAACCTCTCCCCCTTCCAGTCCCAGCCTGCTGTCAGTATTGTTGAACCTTCCCCCTCCCAGTCCCAGCCTGCTGTCAGTAATGCCGAACCTCTCCCCCTCCCAGTCCCAGCCTGCGGTCAGTAATGCTGAACCTTCCCCCTCCCGTCCCAGCCTGCTGTCAGTATTGCTGAACCTTCCTCCTCCCAGTCCCAACCTGCTGTCAGTAATGCTGAACTTCCCCCCTCCCAGTCCCAGCCTGCTGTCAGTAGTGTTGAACCTCTCCCCCTCCCAATCCCAGCCTGCTGTCAGTAATGCCGAACCTTCCCCCCCCTCCCAGTCCCAGCCTGCTGTCAGTAGTGTTGAACCTCTCCCCCTCCCAGTCCCAACCTGCTGTCAGTAATGCTGAACTTCCCCCCTCCCAGTCCCAGCCTGCTGTCAGTAGTGTTGAACCTCTCCCCCTCCCAATCCCAGCCTGCTGTCAGTAATGCCGAACCTTCCCCCCCTCCCAGTCCCAGCCTGCTGTCAGTAGTGTTGAACCTCTCCCCCTCCCAATCCCAGCCTGCTGTCAGTAATGCTGAACTTCCCCCCTCCCAGTCCCAGCCTGCTGTCAGTAATGCCGAACCTTCCCCCTCCCAGTCCCAGCCTGCTGTCAGTAATGCTGAACCTTCCCCCTCCCAGTCCCAGCCTGCTGTCAGTAATGCTGAACCTTCCCCCTCCCAGTCCCAGCCTGCTGTCAGTAATGCTGAACCTTCCCCCTCCCAGTCCCAGCCTGCTGTCAGTAATGCTGAACCTCCCCCCCTCCCAGTCCCAGCCTGCTGTCAGTAATGCTGAACCTTCCCCCTCCCAGTCCCAGCCTGCTGTCAGTAATGCTGAACCTCTCCCCCTCCCAGTCCCAGCCTGCTGTCAGTAATGCTGAACCTTCCCCCTCCCAGTCCCAGCCTGCTGTCAGTATTGCTGAACCTTCCCCCTCCCAGTCCCAGCCTGCTGTCAGGAATGCCGAACCTCTCCCCCTCCCAGTCCCAGCCTGCTGTCAGTAATGCCGAACCTTCCCCCTCCCAGTCCCAGCCTGCTGTCAGGAATGCTGAACCTTCCCCCTCCCAGTCCAGCCTGCTGTCAGTAATGCTGAACCTCTCCCCCTACCAGTCCCAGCCTGCTGTCAGTAATGCTGAACCTTCCCCCCCCCCGTCCCAGCCTGCTGTCAGTAATGCTGAACCTTCCCCTCCCAGTCCCAGCCTGCTGTCAGTAATGCTGAACCTTCCCCCTCCCAGTCCCAGCCTGCTGTCAGTAATGCTGAACCTTCCCCCTCCCAGTCCCAGCCTGCTGTCAGTAATGCCGAACCTTCCCCCTCCCAGTCCCAGCCTGCTGTCAGTAATGCTGAACCTTCCCCCTCCCAGTCCCAGCCTGCTGTCAGTAATGCTGAACTTCCCCCCTCGCAGTCCCCAGCCTGCTGTCAGTAATGCTGAACCTTCCCCCTCCCAGTCCCAGCCTGCTGTCAGTAATGCTGAACCTTCCCCCTCCCAGTCCCAGCCTGCTGTCAGGAATGCTGAACCTTCCCCCTCCCAGTCCCAGCCTGCTGTCAGTAATGCCGAACCTCTCCCCCTCCCAGTCCCAGCCTGCTGTCAGTAATGCCGAACCTCTCCCCCTCCCAATCCCAGCCTGCTGTCAGTAATGCTGAACCTTCCCCCCTCCCAGTCCCCCCAGCCTGCTGTCAGTAGTGTTGAACCCTACCCCCACCCTCACCCCGCCCACAAGGGTTTGTCCTGCTGTCTCCTAGCTAAAGCAGCCCAGATGTGAAAGCTTAAAAGCTGCTCCTAATTAGTACTGACTTGATGCCAGGGATTGGGACAGAAAACAAGGAGGATCGGTCTCCTTGGGAGGGCTTTTTCAGACTGAGGGTGATTATCTGAGAGACAGACCCAATATGTTTTCTTGAATTGAGAGTGGGATCTGCTGGATGACAATATTGTGCCAGGGTGATCCTGAGTGCTAGGAAAAAACTAGCTTACCCCCAGGCAAGGTGAAGTAGAAAGCATGCCAGTGCCTGCATGAACTGGAGTAAATACTGTAGTGAGAGTTAAACATCATTGGGTGTTAGTGTTGTGAACATTGCAGTGGGAATTGTTCATCGTGAATTCGGTGTACACTGCGGTGGGAATTATTCAGGTCACACTGATTTGCACCCGTGTACTTGTATAATTCAACCTCGCTGAAAAACAAAATGGCTGTCCAGATACTGAAATACAACTGTGACCTGGGCAGTAGTGACCCCGTCATAGTCAGCTGAGTCCTGGCCCCACCCTTTCAGTCACAGTGGGGTTCGGCAGTATTATTATTTTATTTATTTTATTTAATTTCTTTTCCTATACCGATGCTCAAGACTAGGTCTTATCGTACCGGTTTACAATGTAACTGAGGGGAAACCAATTAACATCAAGGTAGAAAGTAAAGTTACATTAAACAGGGAGCATAAAACCTGGGCAATGGAAGACAGTACAGAGTTTAAACTAAGAAACAATTAGAGAGAGAAAAATATATAAATCAGTATATAATATATAAATATAATATATAAAAATATATAAATCAGTAGAAGGAAGGATTTACCTGCAAAGCCTAGAATCTTTTTTTTTTTAATTTTATTTGGAGAGCAGGAGCAGCCTAGTGATTAGAGCGGCAGATTATGAACTAGGAAAACCAGGGATAAAATCCCACTGCTGCTCCCTATGGACCTTCCCCCTTCATTGCCTCAGGTGCAAATTTAGATTGCAAGCCCTCTGGATGTAGGCAAATACTTACAGTACCTGCTCTGAAGTGCCTGAAAGGAGAATATTAAAAAAAAAGAAAGAAAGGAATATTCCAATGAAGAGTGTTCACAGATTTTGTGTTCCAAAATAAACTGCTGTACGCCTCCCACCGTGGCTCATTTTGGGCAGGATGATTCGGAAGATTGAGAGTCACGGGGCAATGGTGCTTTTGGTGGTGCAGATTGGCCCAGGAGACCATGGAATGCGGATCTGCGGAGGCTCCTGGTGGACTCCCCCCTCTGGTTTCCAGCACACTGGGATCTGCTGCAGCAGGGGCCTGTGGTGACTTAATCTGGTTTTGGATTTTATGGCAGGCCCTACTTTTCGACCGGTGCATGCCCTCTCCTTGCGGCTACTGACCTTGGAAAACAGTGTATCTTGTGGCAATTTGTTTGGCACCTAGAGCATCCGAACTGCAGGCCTTGTCTTTCTGGGAGCTGTTCCTTCGAGTGACTCCGGGGGCAATACAGCTGCGTACTGTTCCTTCCTTTTTGCCAAAAGTGGTTTCGAATTTTCACTTGAATCGGTCCATTTTCCTGCCGTCTCTGGATAGGGAAAGAGATGCGGAGGAATATCGCCTGTTACAGCCCTTGTATGTCAAGAGACATATCTCTCAGGAAGGCAGAGATCGCCTGTTTGTTCTCCATGGTGGAAGTAAGCAGGGCGAGTTGGCATCATGGGCTACAATAGCTCACTGGATTAAGGAGGTGGTCCACGGCCGCGTATGTGGATTCTGAGCAGCCGTTACCTAGTCAGGTTAGGGTTTCATTCCGCTAGGGCTCAGGCAGTGTCGTGGGCGGAGGTTAGATTGCTGCCTCCTGTCGTCATTTGCCGAGCTGTGACGTGGTCCTCCTTACACAACCTTTTCCAGGTGTTATCGTCTGGATGTGCAGGCCCGGGAGGATGCAGTCTTTGCAAGTGCAGTTTTGACTGGACCGCGGGCAGCCTCCCGCCCTGTTCAGAAGTAGCTTTGGTACATTCCCCACTTGTTCTGGATCTACCTGTCTAAACACTGAGAAATTACTACTTACCTGATAATTTCCTTTTCTTTAATAAGGACAGGTGGATCCACCTTCCCGCCCTTGGCTGTTGGTGGGCTGTGCTATTGTCCTCCTGTGTGGCTGCGTGTTTCATGTGTTAATCCAGTCCCTAGACTAATGTTAATATTTTCTTTGACTGAGCTCAGTGTTTTCCGGTTGGCTGAGTACTGGAATGGTTATCTGTTAATAATCAAGTTTTGTTAGTCTGTCCACAGTTGGCTTTTGCAGAGAATACTGGTGGGCTGATGTCACTGCAGGGGTATATATACACCGTGATGTCAGTTTTGCTCCGTCTCTATATACTGGTAGAGGTGCATAACACACTGGTCCTGAATCCATCTGTCTGTACTAAAGAAAATGAGATTATCAGTCTCTGCTCCTCATCTGCTCATCTTCCTGGGATCCCCTCACTTCCCTCCTGCAATTTAGGTTCCCTTTGGAACGGGGGTGGGTTCCCTTTCTCTGGACCATCCTTCATTCCAAAGCTTCATCTCTCCTGCTCTCATCTCTGTTTGAGCACTGGATGGGTTGGCTCTCTCCTGTCTCCTCTCCAGCAGCTCAGCACCAGGTTACTGCCTTGGGGGTATCAATTTGGCTAGCGGACTGTCTTTAACACAATGAAACAAGAATTTCGCCACCAACTCTCTTCCTGCACGAGGTCTCAGTTCAGGGAAGCACAGGAGTGAGTGGATTTTCTCCCTCGACTTGTGAAACTTCATTCCAGATATAACCACAGGAACCAACAATGAGCAGCCATGTGAACCACAGACAGGGTGGTACCACCTGCTATCCCTACCTCCCCTTCCAAAAGGCTGACTACCTCCCTCTCGAAGCTCCAAGCTAAACTCCCCAGAAATTTATTTCGGAACACTAATATGAAGCCTCAGAACTGATCCATTGAAGCCCCTCCTGTGGAGGAAGCCGAAGCAAATGGTACAACCCACTCACTAAACATTGTCATCTTCAATAAAGTCCTTTGGTGGAACATTTTTATTTATTTATTTATTTATAGGTTTTTATATACCGAAGTATTGGTGAGGGCCTTCACTCCAGTTTACATTTTTAACAACGAGATACAGTAGCAATCAAATAACAACTTTAACATTTAACATGTAACATTTAACATATAATATGAACGAGATACATTAACAGTCAAAAATAGCAACTTTAACGTGAGAGTTTATGACGGAGATGTGTATTGAAATCGGTTGATCAACTTAAGTGCAACGGTTGGATATAAACTGTGGAAAAGATCTTAATAAGGAGAGAGAAAAATAAACAGTAGTGAGTCAGGAGAGGGTGTTAGAAACATCAGTTAACACATGGTTCAGAGGGGGTAAAGAGTGAGAGGGTGTTTGGGGGGAGTTAAGATAGATTGTGACAGGGGTGGTGGGAGGTATTAGAGGAGAAGGGAAGGGATTAGAGTGGAAGGGGAGGAAAATGGTAGGGGAACTGCTGTAGTTGTCGTAAATGTTGGTTTATCCAATCCCATCTTTATAAGCTTGTTTGAAGAGCCATGTTTTGAGTGATTTTTTGAACAGAATGGTGTTGTTTTGAGTCCGGAGGTTGGGTGGAAGGGAGTTCCAGAGTTGGGGTCCGGCTATTGAGAACTCTCTTTTTCTGGTGGTGGTTAGTTTGGCAGAGTTGACTGGTGGGATTTCGAGTCGTGTTTTGTTGGTTGATCTTGTGCATCGATGGGGTTGGTGAATTTGGATTAGGGAGTTGAAGCAATCGTAGTCATTGTGGTGTATTGCGTTGTGTATAATTGTTAGTGTTTTGTATTCTATTCTTTTTTCAATGGGGAGCCAATGTAGGTCTTTTAGTACGGGTGAGATATAGTCAGTTCTTTTCAGGCCGGTGACGATTCGAGCAGTGGCGTTTTGTAGAATTTGAAGAGGGTGTAAAGTTGATTTTGGCAGACCTATCAAGAGGGAGTTGCAGTAGTTGATACCTGAGAATATCAAAGATTGGAGAATGGTTCTGAAGTTGGATTGGTTAAGTAAGGGTTTGAGGTGTTTGAGGATAGAAAGTTTGAGGAAGCCTGTTTTGTTTTAATGGTGATGAGTTTTTTGAGGTTGAGTTGGGGATCGATCCAGAATCCTTAACATGTAACATGGAGAACCTAGTAAGGATATTCCTTACCAGACTGCACTGGGACTGAAATAATACCGCATCAGCACTGCAACATGGGAAATGCTAAAGACCTGACGTGCTCTGTAGCCCTAAAGAGATCCATATCCTCTGAGGATCAGAGCCACTGATAGAACCTGTCCAGAATCTGAAACCAGCAGAATGATTGTTAGTGGATTTGGATTTCGAGTTTCCAGGGAATCCACAATGAACAAGCCTGTGATAAATTTTCCTTTGCTGGGTCTCCAAAGCATGTAGATTTATCTTCTGCATATTCACCGTGGAAACCTGTCTGACTGCGAGGCCACCAGGACAGGTTTGGGAAGCCTTGATATAGGGCAGTGATGCTCTGGCTCCCATCCCCACCACACACCCACCAAGGGCAGTCTGCAGTGGCGAATTTCTGTCTATTCTCACTGATCTGTGAGAATCTAGTTTGCATAAACTAGGTTCAAAAACCAGCTTGATATAATTTTAGCGTGATCAGCTGGCTCCATTTCTTTCCCTCTGCTCCAGTCCTGGTTTTAACCTCTGGCGTGCACTCTTCAGATTGTTTTAAGAAAAGCAGGGTTCCAAGTGCACACATGCTGTGGGGGTAAAACCAGGAGTGGATGAGCCTATCCTGGAAAACTGGAGCCAGCTCGTCACCCTGTTGTTTTCTACCATGTGGGACCCAGCTTCAAGTGCAAACGCTTTCTTCAGTCTGTGGTATGTGCACCACCACGGGAAGGATGTCGCATTGCTGCCGCAATGGCCTGAGCACGCAGCTCCAAAATGAAATATCCCAATTTGTTGCTGGATTTTAGAGAGTGTATGTCAGTTTCATATAAAAACCAGACGTCTTTCCATAAGCCTTCTGCCAGCAAAATGCATCCAAGAAAAATATGGGCAGATCACTGGCATTTTCCAAGCGGGTTATGTTTTTTGTGTGTTGCGCAAGCTCAGCATCCAAAGCTTTCTGTGTACGTCCATGCAGGAAATGAGAGAAAATGCAGGCGCTGCACACCCCCCCCCCCCCCCCCTTGGAAAATACATTTTGTGGTTGTAGGACTCATCTTCTAACAATGGCAAAGGGAGATCTCGAGACCCTCTGCACAGCCTTTCTCCCGTTTCATATCACACATGACACCCGGCAGTGGGTCCCAACCTGCTGGTCAGACCTCATCCAGCTGCTCTGGCGTTGGGGACACGTGCGGTGGCTGTGCATGAGCGCGTCTGCATATGCTGACGGGTGTGTAAACATAAGTCTCATGCTTGCTTCTTGCGGGGGAGAGCCTGACAATCGGACTCGCTGGGTGAAGCTTGCAGAATAAGCTTGGAAGCAATAGTATCAACGTGGTCCTTTTATAAAGTCCCTTTTATTTAATACCGGCCTGCTTCTATAAGGTGCAAGTGTTCCTGAAGTGTACATGGTGTATGAAGGGCAGTGTCACCTTGTCTGTAAAATCACTGCTGTCCAGCAACAAGACATTTCAGGAGGGCTCATGCTGGCTGTGTGTTAATTAAGCATGTGGTCTGTAAATAATTGAAGGAGCACATCATTACCTTATAGTTGATGCCTTTACGGATAACGATGTCACGCCTTTACACAGCAAGGCCCTCCCTTTTTTTTTTTTTTTTTTTTTTTAAATAGGACACCTTTCTCTTCCAATCTTGAGTGAATTCACACAGGCAATGGAAAGATTAAATGCACCATTATAACAAGAGTTGGGGGACTCCTAGGCAGAGAATGGGAGAAGAATGTGGCGGAATGGCTGTGTCTCAATGTTGTCTTGTTAAAAACTTTACTATTTTGTGCTTTCTTTCCAAAATCTGGTCCTTGATTTCTGTGCATTTCTTTTTTTTTTTTTTCTTTAATGCTTTTATCAAAATGTGTACTTGCTTGGAAGCTGATCTGTTCTGAATAACAAAAAGGAAGAAAAAAAAACCAACAACTCCATATTCAAAAGACTAGGGGAGAGAGAAATACTCCAGACTGGCAGATTAAAGGGTTATACCTGGCCCACCCACAGGTTAACATGCAAGCCGAAGAAGAGTAAATTATTGTTCCAAAATGACCATCAAAAGAGACAAAAAGGGAACAAGATATTCCAATAAGTGAACAGCAATACCTCAATGTTTAGTTATAAAGGTGTCAGCAAGCCAGTCAGAGTAAACCTCAACCCAGGTCATCCGGTCTTATCGCTCATATACCTTATAACGCTTTGCAGTAATAAAAGTATAATAGCAACTTCGTTATATATTATCAATCCAAAATCGTTTGTGAATATTCTTGAGACAAAAAGCAGAAACCCCCTTAAATCTTCCAAATGTGTCTCAAAACCCAAAAAACCCAGCCCCGACATTGTTCAATGTTTCATAGAAACATAGAAACATAGAAATGACGGCAGAAGAAGACCAAATGGCCCATCAAGTCTGCCCAGCAAGCTACGCACTTTATCCATTTTTTTCCCTTTTTCTCTCTCCCACCTGTTACTATTGGCTTCCAGTACCCTCCAGCCCTAATTCCCCTCCACCCAATTTAGAGAGCAGCTTTGAATCTTCATCCAAGTGAACATCCAGCTCAATTGGGGGTAGCAACCGCTGCAACAAGCAGGCCACCCCCTTGCCCCATACTCTTACCCACCCCTGTTTTTTATTTTTTGTTTTGTTTATTTTTGGAAATAGCAGCCCTCCATCCTTCCGCTCCGTGAAGGTGGAACACCAACTACTGGCCACTGGCATCCCGCTCCGTGAATGCCGCTGTGGCTACTGCCGCTCCGTGCAGTGTTTGAATGTCTCCACTTTATTCACGCCCTCTAGACTTGATGGTTTTCATTAAAGACACTGCTTCGTGAGGGTTCAAACAAAACTTAAATGCACTTTGCTGCCCATCGGACTTCTCCTGGTCTCCCACCATCTTCAGAACGCATCCCCTGGGCATGCGTTCCGGTTTTAATCTGGGAGTAGTTCTAGGCACCACCACCACCAGGGCAGAATGGCGAGGGTCCCTCTGGTCCCTGGGTAATGTTCATTTGTTTTCGGGTTTTTTTTCCTCCTTTTGTACTTCCAGCTCAGTCATTGGTGCCAAGAGCCTTCATTCTCGATACGAGTGTTTTACGCTTTCTATAAGCGGCCTCTAAATTGTAAATAAATAAATAAAACGGACAACCACCCGGGGATTTTTTTTTTTATTTTTATATATCTCCTCACAGAACCCTACAAGCAGGGGGCCTTAAATCCAGCTACAAGGTGTGGCCGTTGCATGGTGGCTATGACTCCCTTCCCCCCGCAAGCGCTGCTTCTGCAGCATCTCTGGTCACGGCCAGCTCTGGGAGCAGAAGGCCTAAGCCAGGAATGTAAGATGAAGTCCCCTCTGCGTGGCAGTGCACAGCACCAGCACTCAGCCGCCAGGCTCTAACGCTCTTCACTTTGTGATTGCAGGGTACGCGTGAGAAGAAAGGGAAAAGAACAGATGAAGAATCATAACTTTATTTCAGGGGTGCACATGAAGGCGTTGCCGAGTAAGTACCAGGCTGTTAGAATTGCAAGCATGAACTATGCAAAGCGTGGTGCCAGAGGGGTGGCCCTAGTGCCACCGGATGCCGTTTAGCACCAGAGGGTCTCACAGCCACAGGCATTGCTTTACCTGTTGCTGTCCCGTACGGTCCTTGCGTGGGGCAAGCCCTGAAACTTACATTAGTAATGCTTTCAGGTTTGCATGTGTTACCTGCCGGCAGGACCTGTTCTGCACGTCTGGGAGACCCACCGTATGGCATGCTGTGTGCATTTCCGTGGTTCTGGAGTGAACCAAATCAGTAACCAACTAGAGGAACTGTGTGTAGTGTGTAGTGCCGTGTGTTTAAACACGTGCTATTACCACAAACAATACAGTGCTTTAATGGGAAAGATCCCGAGCGTAACTGTATGGGGCACTGCACTATACCAAGTATTACCACAGGAATGCCACATTATAGGGTGCTCCATCTGAAGCCTTACCATAGGCTTCAGATGTAGCTACATCCATAGCTAATCACAGGCTTACCAATTTACAGGGTGCTAGATAATCAGGGGAATAATGCACAGTGTTTCCATACAATATTACTTAAACTTTAGCTGAGAGAGAGCGAGCATGGCATTGCATTGTCAGCCATATTAAGTGTAAACCAGGAATAGTGGTGGCCGCACTAACATTACCATAAAACACCAGTTTCCTGTATGTAGCCAGATCAGTCCAGACTCCTGGGTTTTGCCTGCCCCTCCAGCAGATGGAGACAGAGAAAGTTTTGCTGACACTGCCACATAACCTGAGATGCCACCTGCAGTCCATCAGTATTGATCAGTACCCAAGCCAAGATAAGAAGCATAGCAATACCAACAAGAAATAACACCCCCCCCCCCACCCCCGAACGAGCAGAAGGAGAGAGAAAAAATTTAACCACCATGCCCACCCCAAAAAAAAAAATGTGCAGGACTAACAGAACCTAGGACAATCTTCAGACACTTCAGGTCGCCTCGGCCACTCAGGTGCCACCAGAATCACGTTATCTGTATGGAGCTCTATCCGCCGCAACACTTTGCCTACCAGCGGCCATGGTGGGAAACACATACAGAAGAATGCCTTTCAGCCAAGGTAGCAGGTTTCCCCTGCAACTGAGGAAGAAAAGGCACGCAGGGCCAATCGCACCGCTCTCGTCTCTAAGCAATTGATGGACCTCGCTGCTTCCGCCGCCGACCGCTGCCCCTGGACAGACTGATCCTGACGCACTCTACCCCATACTGAGAGGCTGGCATTGGTGGTAAACAATCATCCAGTCCGGTACCACCAGGTCCACTCCCCACCTCAACTGGCACCGACCAAGCCACCACGAGACGCTGGACCTGGCTAACTGTGTAAGTGGAAGCTGGGAACTGCTCCGACAATGGGTCCCAATGGGTCAGCAGCGCCAACTGAAGAGGTCGCATATGTGCAAACCCAGGGAACCAACTCCAAGGTGGAAGCCATGGACCCGAGCACCTGCAAGTAATCCCAGACCTTAGCACTTGCTTGTCCAAACAAGCCGCGGACTTGTGCTTGCAACTTGGAAATGCGCTCCTTGGTGAGAAAGACCTTCCCGACTTTGGTGTTGAACCAGGCCCCAGAAATTCCAAGATCTGAGTAGGGGAATGATGACTCTTGGACAGACTGACTATCCACCCCAGCGAACTCAGGGGGTGACGCACCAAGTCCTGACAAAGGGCTTCTGACTTCGCCTAAATCAGCCAATCGTCCATACATGGGCGAACCAAGACGCCATCTCTCCAAGGGGCCACTGCCACCATGACCGTCACCTGGGAGCCGTCGCTAGCCCGAATGGAAGGGCACAAAATTGAAAATGCTTTCCCAGGACCAAGAATCTTAAATATCTTTTTCTTTCCTTTCTTTTTTTTTTTTTTTAAATTACACTCATCACAGACTGCAGGTTCTTCATCTCCACCATCTGCTGGAGACAGAGAAATACTGATGGTCTGCAGGTGGCACCTCATGTTATGTGGCAGTGTCAGCAAAACTTTCTGTCTCCATCTGCTGGAGGGGAGGCAAAACCCAGGAGTCTGAACTGATCTGGCTACATACAGGAAACTGGTGTTTTATGGTAATGTTAGTGCGGCCACCACTATTCCTGGTTTAGACTTAATATGGCTGACAATGCAATGCCATGCTCTCTCTCTCAGCTAAAGCTTAAGTAATATTGTATGGAAACACTGTGCATTATTCCCATGATTATCTAGCACCCTGTAAATTGGTAAGCCTGTGATTAGCTATGGATGGAGCACATCCCCAGAGGAACCAGCTGTCCTCCTGAACCCTAAGAATGATACTTATGTCTTTGTATACTAAAGCACTCCTCTTCAGAGAGAACGATCAGGTCATGCATGCAGGCAGCACAGTGTAGTGTGGGTTACAGCCCTGCTCCCGAAGAGATTGGTTCTGTTGTCCGCTCACTTCATCTGGGGCCCTTGCGTAAGACATTGAACCTTCAGATGCTGAAACCTCACAGCTTCAGGCTGGGGATGTTTGAAGCACGCTCTGGGGTTATCTGTTAAAACACTTCATGCCCTACTAACTATAACTTTATTAGTGTTGGTGCAGTTAGCAGACACTTCTCCTTTTGTGGACATAGGAGGTCCATATTAAAAAGCCATTTATGTTATCCATCTAATTGGCTTTTTTTTGGCTATATTCAGCCTTTATCCAGCTAAATTCTAGTCAGCTAACAAGTTAGATAGCTAGAATTTAGCCGGCTAAGTCCAACATTCCAACATTAGCCGGAGTTTATCCGGCTAATTTTGCTATCCAAACTGTTGTCTGAATATAGACCTCGATGTCTTAGACCTCAGAACTATCATTCTGTTTCTTCTTTTGGTTTGACGCACATTTGAAATGAACTGAAGCGCTGGGGTTTTACCTGAGTCTGAGATAGTTAAGGGAGCAGCCTAGCTGTGAGCTGCTGGAGGCAGAGGATGGACTCATAGTGGGGAACTTTTGTTGGTTGCAGTCCTCCAGTGCATCTTAATTCATGTTTTCTGGTTGTTGGGTTTTTTTTTCTGCAGAGGCACAGATTTTATAATGAATACCGTTGGCCCTCATGGGGGTCAACTGTTAAAAAAAAACATTACACAGAAAAATGGACAACACCACGACTTCTGGCCAGAGAATCATAGAGCTTGGCTCCAACCCTGAGTCCTGTCTTCTCAAATGAAATTTTTCTCCTTTTTTTTTTTCCCCCCCTTCCTTTGTCCTGGGCCAGAATCTAGGAACTGTCGTTGGAACTCTGCTCCCTGCTCCTGCCCCTCTTGTAACACCCCCATCGATGGAGAATTGCTAATCACGGGGAGAATGAAGGCCGCGTGTGGCAGGGCTGTGAGGAGCTGCGCTGAGAGGAGTCCTATCTGACACTCAGAAAAACTCACGGTCTTCCTAACTTGGAACGGGATGGAGGAAGGAGGAGACTACAGCGATGGCAGCTGACGAGCCATTCCACTTGCTGCAATTTTAGTGGTTTGCTTGATTAATGCCTTACGTCTGTGGTCACCCGGGGACTGGGTAAGAAGCCCACGAGAAGATAAAGAGGATGTTTGATCTGGTTGCTATCTGGCAGTATCAGATGCCCTCTTTGGCAGTCTGTAATGCGTGCTAAATGCTCAGATATACAGTATCCCATGAGTTAAAGCAATATAGCCAATTCCTCATGAGCATCAGTAAGGCAGCTACAGCAAAATGTGCGATACAGGCAGATTATATAATAGAATACCTTTGAGATAGTGAAATGCAGGTACAGTAGCAAGGCAGTACTTTGTGCGCTATGGTGAGACATCCAGTGCCTTGTGAAACCTAGGAAGATCTCCTCAGTAAAGACCCTACATCTCTTTGGGCATTAAGCTATACTATGCTGCTGCGTCAGCAACACAGAAAAGGCTCAGGGTGTACTACTTCAGGGGCTAAGTCAAACCTAGATGACTAATGCAATGCAATGAAGAATTGGCCAAGCTTAGACCCTGTTTTGGGAAAATAGGGTCACATGCCTGTGTCAAGCATTGAGACTAGAAGGTTCTATTCTTTGGGTTGATGGAGGGAAGGGAGGGGCTCACCGGACATAACTCTGGTTTGAATGAGGTGCACTGTTCATAATGAGGTGGGATTGGCCGGGGGGGAACTCATATAAGAGCATAAGATAAGCCATACTGGGTGAGACTGAAGGTCCATCAAGCCCAGTATCCTGTTTCCAACAGCAACCAATCCAAGTCACAAGTACCTGGCAAGTACCCAAACATTAAATAGATCCCAAGCTAATAATAGCAGTTTAAGGTCGTCTTCTACAGGAAATTATCCAAACCTATGTTTTGGGCTTGACTGTGTAAGAATCACACTTTGCTGGAAAGAGCGCCATGTCTGCCAAGTCATGGGCATGACCACAATGAACAATGTTTGTAAGCTGCTATCATTCCAGCATTGCTAGAGCTTTTCTTTCTGCAGGGCAGCCGTGTCCCATATCTGTTACGCTGCCATGCTATCACCATGCCATTACATAAGGCTGTAGCAGAGGCTAAAGTGTGCCAAAGCCCAAAGGAAAACTGGACTTCATGGCACCAAATCCGTGGCATGACCGCAGTAATCCAACGTGGCAACCGGGCTTCAGTGCACCAAATGTAGAGCGCGACACAGTAATTGCACAGAAAAGCCAGACTTCCGTGTCACAGATCCAAAGCATGGTCACGGGAAAGCAAGACCCAAACCCAGAGGGTGGCTGCGGTAATCCCAGAAGAGAACGAGATTCAGTGCACCAAACCCAACGTAACCCCCCCCCAGGGGTGAAGCAGATGTACTGCATCCAAACCCAGAGTGTGACCCCTCAGCACAGCAGATTCAGAGAGTGGCTGTAGTATTAGTCCCAGAAAAGAATCCGATTCAGCTCAGTGTGGCCGCAGTAATCTCAAAGGAAAACGATACATCGGCAGAGTGCAACTGCAGTAATCCCACTGGAAAACCAAGACGTTGTTCCCCCGGAGCCACGGACTTCAGTGCACCAAATCCCACCGACCGGTGCCACTGTTTCATGACTAGATAGGTGGTAGCGTATTGCCAGAACGTGGCACAGTACCACAGCATTGCCAGAACTAGATATGTCCTGTAGAGGGCCGTACCAAAGCAGCTATTATCCTGGAACTGGTTAGAGGCAGTTTTCCCGAGAGCTTCACACAGGTATGAAGTGTTTTACCTATGTTAATCGGCCGCCTGACGATTGGCTTCCTTCCATGCAGCCAGAACATTTGTGTGCATGTCGTCACCGAGAAGAGGCGTGCCAGGGGGACTATTTCAGCCAGGAGAGGAAAGGTACATGCGTGCTAAAGGCGTTTCCAAATATTTTTGCATAGATTTTCCAGCACAAAATCTACCCCACAGAAAAAGCAGGTGCAAGTGACCATTGCATACTGTGACCCCGTGGCAGTTTTCATAGGAAAGTGTGTGCATCCCTTCCCTTTCAAAATTGATGCAAATTCTGGGGGTAAAACAGAAACCCGCGGGGGACTTTGTCTCAATGCAGATAATTTTTGAAAATTGCTCCCCTAATATTCTTAATTTGGATAGTCGAACTCTTTTGTACTTGCTGTTCTGTCCCAGTCCATGGCTTCTGTGTGCAGCCTTTTCCATGTGCTGGCAGTCTTTCACAATCCCCCAGCTTCTTTCAAACGGTGAAGGAGTCGATTAGTAGAAAACTCGTGTGTCAGACACGAAACCTCCTTAGGGGCCACTGCACTGTGAATCAGGTAAGTGAAATTATATTACAGCCTCCTCAAAATGGGGGTCACAGCCTCAGCTAGACAGCTCAAAAGCTGTAGACGTCCCTGTGCCAACATGAAAATGCCTTTTTACAAGTTAGACCGCTCCCTTTCTCAACCCTCTGCAATATCCCAGACCCCTTTCTTCCCTATACTATTCACTTGATTTAGAGGCAAAAAAACTCTTTATCATTTAACACAATCAGAACTTTATGCCCCCCCTCTGGTAACACAATGACACTGACTCTACCCACACCTCCCCTTATACCCTTTGAGATGTCCAGATGACATTTAGCACTTATTTATTTATTTAGCATTTTATATACCGATTTTCCAGTAACAGAATTACTAATCAAGTCGGTTTACATTTTAAACAATACATGACAGGAGGATGTCTTACAATACACTTGTGCAACTCATCATCGCAGCTGTGTGTATCGTCAGCACAACAAGCCCTTCACTGACAGTGTTGAAACCAAGAGTACCCCATTCACTTGGGGGTAGGTGGGTTTACGCTCAAGCAGATCTGCCCCCTAAAGTTTGTGTCATGGCTGCAAGGGCTCCTTCTATAATAAATCAGAGAATTTTTCGGACTTTGTTCCCACCTATTTGGGCTGTAGACGTGTCTCACCGAGTTATCTGCAAGAGACGCAAACCAGTCTCGTTTTCCAGATAACCAAAATATGCAAATATAACCTCATGAATATCAGAGCTGCCTGCTAGGACTGGAGTTGGACAGCAGCCCATAGTGACTGGAAAATAATTCATCTGTTTTTTTTGGGGTTTTTTTTCATTTGGGCATCACAATTATTAGGCTCTGTTCTGTGACGGGCAATAAATAAAGGCTGAAGTGGCATGCATAGGGTGGAAAACATTTTATCTTCCTTGCTGAGTGACACCAGACACTACTCCATGCAAGTCTCGAGTATGGAGGAGCAGGACCTGGCTTCCAAGCTTGGGCACTGAGATGTGAAAAAGCTCTTGGCACTGTAGAGAACCAGCCCTGGAAACCTCAGTATCTCTCTCTTCCAAGAAAACCCAAGTATTCTGGCCCTCCAACGCTTATGCTTTTTTTTTTTCTCAGATAAGAACAGTTTTGAATCCAGAAAGGGAATTTATCTTTATCTGCTGTTATTCTGCCCCATCTGCCCCTTTTCCTTTCCTGCTGTAATCCCGGAGGCCCTACTTGATCTCTAGCTATGCTCTTGCTTCTCCCATGGCCAAGGATCCCCACACTATCTGCCCCCCATCAACTCCCATATCACATTAGCCCACCAAAAATCAAATTAGTGAAAAGAAAAGCAACAGAGTAGTTGGATAGAGATGACACCTAGGACTAATGAATGTTTAAAAGGTGAGAGCTTTCAAGAATAATCACTTTTGTTTGCAGTACATTTACTTTTGGTGCTATAATGTTATTGCACTCTCCTTCAGTTGCAGGAGAAGAAATCATGACCAGTGTGGACAGATGGGTAGTCTAGCATCTCCCAGGCAAACAGGATCTCGGGGATCTGTACAGATTACAGGTGCCCTACCTGTAGAAAAGCTTCTAGAGAGAAGAAAGAAATTGGGCCCTTTACAGGCTCTCATTCCTGTTAGTGAGATCAACATAAGAATTGCCCAAAGAAAATGTAGGCCAAACCATCTTCTTCTGCCAAAATGTCTACCCTATTTCCATAAATGTTGCACATGAGTTTTCCAAACTCCCTAGATCTCTTCTTCAGATGTGATCCTCTTAGAGTGGGTTAAGGAACAATGTTGTGGTTTCAGTACAAGTACACATGTTCAACATGGAGCTAAGATCTGAGAAGGAAGGGTGGTATGGGGGCAGTTTTGGGGCTTCTCCAGGGAGCTGACGAGGTCAGTCCTCGGCACCTGCACATTTTTTTTTTCGTCCCCTCTCTTCCTTACATCATTTCCTGTCTTAGACTTCAATATTGTCAGCATTTTATTACCATCCGAACTAAGTCCACTAACACTGCAGCTGAAGTTTGCATTTCTCCAACTATCCTGACGTAATCTATCTGTTAATAAGGGCTGGTGATTGGTTTGGCTCTCCTGCAGCTGCTAATTTTAAGTTTCAACATTTTGATCTTTCAGTCTAAAACTTCACTAGTCTTGGTCGGGGGCGGAGCAAGATGGCTGCCCGAGCTCAGGCAGAGGATGCTGACCTCTCTCCGTGTCTCTGTCTTGTTTCCTGAACATGGCTGCTAAGCAAAAAGGAAAGGTGAGGACTTTCCCTGCCAAGTCTACTCACCTTCCTGGTCAGCAATCTGTCACCTTCTTTATATCTGGCATGCCCGGTTGTTCCGAGGAGATCCCCGTTACAGTCGCTACTGAGGGAGCAGTGCTTCTGCCAGGGGAGGAGATTTCCCTTAGACCTTGGGAGCAGGATCTACCACCGGGTTCAGCGGTCTAGCATCTCCAAGAAAGTGTCGCTCCTTGCACCCGTGCGGAAGGGGGCCGAGGAGTTTGCTGTGCTGCTTTTGAGAATGATGCTCCTTCAAGTCAATGTAAACTGACCTGGCGAAAAGGAGCAAAGTCTGCCGGAGGGTAATGAGAAAGTATTTAGTCGAAAGCTGCAGGTATCACCCACATCTTGTTTTTTGTCCTTTAACTTTATGTATCAGAGTGGACTACTTTTGCACAGTCTTGAAATAGTGGATATAATTTATCACAAATTCTGCAGGGGGGGGGGGTTGGAGGTCAGGCTGGTGCTGAAAGTACTGCAGGACCTTGCCCACTGTTTAAACTTAGCCCTTGGGAGCAGAAGTCCCGTTGCACTTTGCGCCCCCACTTTTGGCCAGCCCGTGCATCTGAAGTCTCTTCAGAGCTGGAGTTCAAACTTACCCTGTCACTAGGGAAGTGTTGAAAGAACTGAAACATTACCAAAACCATCCCAAAGTTTAAAAAAAAAAAATCTTTATTTTTCTTCCCATTGCCCCTATCTTCTCTTGATCTCTCAGTCTTCCATTTCCCACCTTCCTTTCCTTTTTCTTGTATGTTTCCTGCCACCGTCTCCTTTGATCGTTTCATCTTGTCTTTTCTCTCTGTCCTTCCCTAGGCATGCGTGTTTTGTGTGGTCTCGGACCTTCCTTGTCATGTTGCACCGTCTTAGCCCCTTTGCCACACCAGGCTTGGCCACCTCAGTGATGCGGCGCGTGACCACCACCACCATCATCTGCTCCCAAGTTTCAAATCAGATCCAGATGCCATGCGATCCAGGGAAACTTGAAACAATGACTTTTTAGTATGTTTTCTGGCCCGAAAGCGAGGGAAGAAAAAAAATTCCAGGAAATAACAGTAGGCGTTCATTAAGAAGTGGGCCAGGGCCAGAGTTTTGGCAGCTCCAGTTCATTGGAAACAGGCCCTGCTACTCTTGGGGGTTTTTTTCAGCTCCTCTTTCAGAGCATTCGGGGGGGTTCCTCTGCCTGAGAACCTGCTTCGCCTGTTCTGTGTGACCTTGCTGAAGGTGCTCATGCAAGCACCAACGTGACCATATTATTAGTTAGTTCAGGGCTTCCCAAACCTGCCCTGGGGACCCCATGCACTGCTTTGCGTGTTTGCAAATCTATCCCACGCACATTCATTCTGGATATCCTGAAAACCCGACTGCTTGGAGGTGCCCCTAGGACTGGGTTGTGCAGCACTGTACTATGTATTTGTCAGCTGACTGCATCAGGGTCGCCGGATGATTCCAGGCTGAGCCAGCCCTAGTTTTCCTTCCGTTGCATGCTGGAGATCTCCTGATTCCCCTAAGCCATAAAGAACTTCCTCTCTGCGCATGCATGCAATGGAGCTGGTCAAAACCACGACGTGGAGCACCTCCGTTGTCTACGCTCGGCAGGCGTTATAACTTCCACCTCGAGGCATTGTGGGAGATATGGTCATGTAGCTTTGCCAAAGGATAGATGATTGTCCGTGCTTTCTTCTCTAAATATATTTCTGCCCATTTAACCCTCCCTTCTACTATGGAGTCACTATAACATTTTTCATTTTTAAAATAAAAATAGAACTACGCTCCCTTCAAAAAGGAGCACACTTGTGCAGAATAGATGACATTATGTGAATGTGTAAAAAACATTTTTTTTTAAATCCCATGCCAATGTATTTGCCTACAGTCTACAGTCTGTTCTGGTAATTACCATTCATGTGAGGAGAATAACTTTCAAACGCCTGGGCGTAGGCCCATACTGTACATGCATGTATATGGGTGCATGAAAATGCACGTGTACAATTTATGCAGGTTATAAAATACTGTACATGTACCCAGCAACATGCGCATGCATATTAAAAAAAACATACAGTATTGCACTTATTCAGATAAGTTCCAGTTGAGCTGGCTGAGTAGCAGCAAACCCACTATTTATCCCGATCAATCTTAAAATGCCACTTACTCGGCTAAGTCTGATAGCCAAATAAGTCTAGAAAGCGCAGCTGAGTCAGATTAGAAAGGTTCCTTGCTATAACTGAAATCCACTGCTTGATCTTGACCTCTCCTTGTGCCTTTTGGCATCTCCTTTTGCTATTTCCACTGGGTAAGCATTAGATTAGTAGCTCTTCTCCTTCTCTCTCCGCCTAAGCATGGCACTGAATAGATATCCATGAATTCTGCTGTGTGCCAGATGGGCAACTGCATCTCTTAAACTGAGGGCTACAGTGGGCGACTGCAGCGGTTCCGAAAAGCACAGAGCAACCTCCAGCCGCGAGACAAAACAAAAATTCCTTCCTAACAAAAATCCTCCCAGGCCCCGTCCTGCAAAAGGAACCAGATGCCCAGAGGCTTTCTAAGACTCGGGCAGCCTCTCTCCTGCAAAGGAAGAACAGATGGAAATCTTCAAAAAAAAAAAAAAAAAATCACAAAAGAGAGAAACCGCTCCACCAGGTACGGGGGGTGTGAACTAGCAGGCAAATCTCTCCTAACCCTAAACCTTATTCTGCCACATTGCCCCATGACTTTCCATGTATACTATGTCACACAGAAGAGGAGATTTCAGGCCCATCCTGGATTTCTCTCGGCCCCCCTCATCCCGGTGCAGCGCTAATTTCAGCTGTTAAAAAAACGGGGACTGTGAATATCACCGTACACTGGGAATGTAAGTTCAAAACCAGGACCTGCCAAAAACAATTCCCCTCCCGGACCTGGGTAACTTGGCAGCTCTGTAATGTGTGCGCATTCATGATGGCTCAGCAGTGGGGGCGGGCTTAGGTATTTTCACTGAAGTCAGTGTGACCCCCCCCCCCACCGGCCGGCTGCTTTTGTCTTGGAATGGGAAAACATTGACCTCCAGAAGTCCCGCTGGCCCACAGCGGAGCCTCTTGTGAATCTGCATTGCCGTCGGCGGAGAAGGTCGCACTTGCCCGCTGTAGAAACTGAAGGGGAATGGAACGTTCCACTGCGTGCATGGGAAACGCAGAGTCCTGCGAGCAAATCCCACCGTCCCGCCAAAGCCACCGCATTCTTCAGGTGGGGAATGACCCACGGTCAGCAGTCAACGGAGTGCGCGGTGCGGGCACGGCAGCTCAGTCAGCATGTACGGTGTTATGTGCGTGTTCCAGTAAGGTGAATCACCAAAATAAGGGAAAGAAATACCATACCATATAAAGAAATAATTCATGAAAATAGTTTACAAACAATTTGCAATGATTTTATTTGACAAAAGTAGCTAAATATAATACTATTATTATTATAAATATCCTATCATTACATCGCTGGAAGTGTCATCCCACTGGACCCGATTTAAAAAAAAAAAAAAGGTGAAGTCTTCTCAATTCTTTCTTCTTCTATAAAAGTCCAGGAACAGGAACGTCAGACATAACGAGGGTTGTTATACATTTGTCTGCTTTTTTATATCAGCTATGGACTTTGTCTTTTGAAGCATTTACGGTGACGAATCTACTAAATTGAGAAGATTCTAGTGTAGTGGACACTACCCCATTTCTCTGTATTTCCTGACATTCTCCAGTATTCATGCTTGTATTCCTGTTATTTGTTGGTTTTGTATGGGGGTGCAGGGTGCTATGAATGATGACGGATATTGTGAGGGTTATGGCCTATTTTTAAATTGGGTACGTTGGGATGAGACGTCCAGCGATGTAGGAATAAGAGAACAGTCATTTTTTGCCCTGAGCTTGCATCTTCACCTGTTCTTTATTGGAAGTCCCCAGAAGTTTGTTCAGGGGGATTTCTTGTCATTTACTTGTCCCTGAAACCTATAAATGATAATAGTTCATTTCCCGAGCGTCGGCCATATTCCCTTCCCGCCTCACCTGGCAGACGCCGTCCCCTGAAATGTAAGCTATCATTGGCAATTCCACAGCCCGTTCCAAATTCTGCTTTCCCTCGAGTAAGTTTGCTAATGTGTTCCACCTTCATGCGGAGGAAATTCCTCCTGAGAATCCTCGCAAACCTATCTGAAGGGAAAGAGAAATGTGTGCTGTAGTGCGGCTCTCTAACTTCCCGTTGACCTCAGTATTGCCAGGCCTGGGGTGTGCCAAGGGAAGCCTGAAGGCTCGCACCGTTTCCTGCCTCTCTGTAAATATGTCATTGTCCTGAGGATCCCCTCCCCCCCAGTCCTGTACTCTTATGTATATAAAATATATTTTGTTTATAATAAGCTATGTAGTATTTTGTAACAGCAGCTATCGAAGTTACATTTATGAATAAAGCGAATAAAGCTTAAGGTTTTTTCTGGTTTTGTGTGCTTGCTCAACTACTTGCACCTACAACTGTGCTCTGCTCTTAGTGCTGTGTACAAAAAAACAAAACATTTATCTGTACACTTCCGTATGCAACATAGGGCTTAGATAGAGGATGAGTGAAGGCAAGGAGGTTAAGTGACTTACTCAAGGTCATACAGAGAAGCGATGGAGACGCAAAGCAGGGATGCAGTTGACTCCATTATGTAGGGGTTGATTCATGCATTATGAGGTCAGGTTATGGTGAAAAGCTATTTGGGCAGTTCAAGTAAAATATAAAACGGAATTTAGGCTGAATAACAGTGGTTATAATGTGCATATAATGAGGCATTTGGGACCCACCCAGCTGTGAGCCAGATAACATATTATCAGCCTCATTTTAATATGCATGACCCTCATTACTCTTTTTTTCCCAATATGGGAAGTCATTTGCATGATGTTGGTCCTGTATAGAACAAAGTGGGGAAAGCACACGGAGCATGCTCAGGCTGTTACGGTGGCATGAACTAAGGGCAAGAAGCCAAAAAGCCGACTGCCCAAACTTCAGTCACCTTAAGTGCCTACTCCAACACTTATTCACCATGGCCCCATCGGACTCAAAACATGAGTATTACACGACAGACCTAACCCTCAGTGACTTAGGAAGGTTAAAAGGCATGAGATGCTGCAGTCTTCACAAGCAAAACATGCAGGTAAATTCACTCTCTGCCGTCACTGTGATTGATGACGAGCTATTCTGGAGGGCTAAGCACTCCTTTCTATGAATTTTCAGAAGCACCACTCCAGTTTTCCATTCAGAAGGTGGCCGGGACAGCTCAGAAACACTTAAAACCAGGGGAAAGTAGCATTAGACGAGTGGGAGCATGGTGAAATGGCGCTATCTGCTCCCACTCAGCACGTCATGGGGTCCCTTCAACAAAGAAGAGCCTGGAAAAGTAGAACGTAAAGCACCATCACCACAAATGTTTTTCTTTTAATAGAAATCCTTTCATCAGCTGGGCCATAATGCACACCGGTCACACCAACCAGAAAGCTTTTACTTAAAGCACCGAGATACGCAAACTCTTTTCTCTGCGGTGGGGCCTTTTCAATCTTCAGCTTTTCTTGGAGGAGCCAAACATGCAATGATTGCAATCGATAGCCCCGATTCCACCGAAACCCTTTTGTGCCTTTTCTTCTGCTCAGCGCAAGGGGTACTGGAAGTGGTGAGCTATGTAGGCGAGCATGGGCTCCAGAAAGTGAAAACAGACTGACTGATGTCAGTTGTGTTTCCTGTCACCGTCTGGGAGGAGCCAGAAGCCAAATAACGTAGAACAGTAATCACTTTTATAAGCAGATGGTGGGGGGGTTAATCCCGTCCTGGTTATAGGGTTCTTAGTAGTCCATGGTGGACCAGGGATGAAACATCTACCTCTTAAGGCTGACCAGACCTGTCTGTGGAGGGGGAAAATCCTTCAGAATAAAATAAAGTAAGAACTGCTTTAAGGCAACCACTCATCTCGCACAGGTAAGTCCAGTCCTTGATAAATAGTTTAGCCCAGACCCACAGATTGTGGTTCCAACACAGGCCTGTTTTATTTACAGATAGGAATATTTACTATCCCAGACTGCAGGAAACTTCTCAGTAAATGCATATCCTGGTGCTTTGAGACAGTTTTGTAGCAGAAACAACACCCATTGCTCCAACAGGGCTTACTTTCTGGGTAACGCTGCCAGCTAAAGTTCAGAGTCTGCCAGGGTAACTCGCTATAGACTGAATTCATGCCTCCATGAGCTGACTGCATGACATCTCAGCTAAGGTTTCCTGACTCCCAGTAAGGCAAAGATATGTACGCAAGGTCCTCAGACCTGAATGGAAATTCTGCAGGATGTACTGCATTGGTCTACTAGGGGCAATGAGTAAATCCAGCCTAGGGGTCTGGTAGGTTTCAGGAATTTTTCCTGATGGTTCAGTAATTTGCCTGGTGAGATATTTGCTCTTTAGCTTCCCTCCTGCATTTAGATCTTGAACCCTTAATATAGGAGATTTGCAAAATTGGACAGGATTCCTGGTTACTTAGGCGCATAGGGATGCTTAAAATGAATATCTGACCCAGGCTTATTTATCTGTTCCAACATTACCCATTGATCCGGCAAAAACAATTTTGTAATAATGTGTATATATATCAAGGTTCATCTGGCAAGACAGACCTCCCAGAGTAAAGTTAAGCACCTTATGGTGCACCAAAAACCGATGGTGGGGATGCCGTTGCCCAATTTGTTAGGGTACTACTGGGCTTCAACTCTATCATGCCTAGTCTCACTAGAGGCGGGAATAGCGGGGGCACGGTGGACTTGGCAATCTTGCCACGTATGCCTGCCATCTTGCTACAAGTATGGAGGCTTTCACGAGCTTGTCCAATAAGAGCGTGCACGGTGAAAGTTTGGAGAGGGACGTGTAAGAACTAGGGACGGATACAGCTGCTCATGCACCGCTGGTGGTGTTAAGGGGTAGCCCGTCTCTTTCTATAGCCACCTTTCATGCAGATTTGATGAGCTGTTGGGGCAGCTGTGGGAGGAAGAAGGGTGGATTCTCTTTTTGGAGATTTGCAGGACGAGTTTGACCTAGAAGATGGATATGGGCCCAACTGACGAAATCTGAAGGGGCAATGTGGGCGAGGAGAATGCCTTCACGGCTGGAGCAGGCGCTTAAATGTTATCAGGCCCCAGCAAGGGGGGATCATCTCCCACTAATAATGGAGCGATCACGTTAACTCGTGAAGAGCAGGAGACCAATGTGGCTTTACTTGTCCGGGGGAAGGTTGAATTGGGGCTGCGCTTGATGGACGGAGATTGCACAAAATCTCGATCTGAAGAAGCAGAACTGAGTTAATGTGGAAACCAGTGAGACGAACCTATGTCCTTCATGGTTTGTGGGATTCTCCTCAGGGCCGGGGTGGGGAGGAAGGGTCTCACCTTCACGTTTGGTGGATGCGCCGCATGGTGCAGGATTTCTGGAAATGGGTAGAGGTGAAAATTGCAGATGTCTTGGGCTGTCCAGTGTACCTCACTCCAGCACTGTGCCTTCTTGGATTTTGGGCTGACACGTCCTTGGCTAGTAAAATTGAGCGTCGGCTGTCAAACCCGCTGCCAACTGCCGCTTCTGTCAAAAAGGAGGTGCTAGGGACGTGCTAGTGTCCCTAGCGCCTCCTTTTACCACTGGCCCTAATTTGCATATCTACATTTACTGAATCGCGTGCCCAGGAGAGTGGCCTGGGCACACGTCGGGAGAGCGGGCGCTCGCCGGCTCTCCCGCGCGTCTTACTGTATTGGCCCGATTGAGGGGGGAGGACGGAAGAGGGGATAAATGTCTGGACTGGTGGAGGGGAAGGACGGGCCACAGTGACACCTGTTGCCTGGGACACTCTGCTGTTTGACAGTGTCCCCTGTTCAGCTCCTTCCAAGTTCCTGACTATCTACATCCTTTCCCCTACATCTGTCCCCCTCTCATTTGTCTGTCTCCTCTCAGGTACATCTCCTCTCCTGTTCCCCTTAAATTAATCTCCATCACTCCCTAGCACCCACATCCTCTCTAAACAGGATGCATGCAGAGAGGAGTCGGGGCTGAACTAGGACCACAGGTTTCAACCTGAGTCTGCCTATCCCCACACTGGCAAGGCTGCTGCTGGGTGAAGGTAATGAGGCAGGGTGAGCTCTTCTCCCAGTTACAGCCCCAGGGAGCGGGTCCCAGCCAAGCCACGAGACCTGGGACTGCAATCAAAAGGTGGGGAGGGAAAAGATAGTGCTGGATAGGGGGGGATTGTCTGTGCACACAGGGGCAATAAGTAAAGGAGCTTCCTTCCCCAGAGAGCTTACAGTCTATGTGGGAAGAAGTGGAAGTAGTGCAATGGGGGGAGAGGACAAATGAAGCCGACTGGAGCACCTTTCTGATGTTTATGGATGCGACCTGAGAATTTACCGCCAGAGATAAAAGTTACTGCTAGGGAAGGAAACATTAGGCTCATTCATGCTGGCACTGGCATTACAGATTTAGGAACGTCATTGGTGAACATCACCCTAACCTTAATTTATCTCCACTGTGCAGTAACACTGTGTGTTTAAAAATTATTAAATACACTGAGCAGATGTGATCCAATCTCTGCAAGTGCCATTCTGTGCAAACTTCAGTGTGTCCCTTTATCTCCCTGTGTCTCAGTTCTAATCCCAGCTCTGTCACTGCCTCTCTGTGTGACCTCAGGATCAGTCCCTTTATCTCCCTGTGCCTCAGTTCTAATCCCAGCTCTGTCACTGACTCTCTGTGTGACCTCGGGATCAGTCCCCTTTATCTCCCTGTGCCTCAGTTTCTAATCCCAGCTCTGTCACTGCCTCTCTGTGTGACCTCAGGATCAGTCCCTTTATCTCCCTGTGCCTCAGTTCTAATCCCAGCTCTGTCACTGACTCTCTGTGTGACCTCGGGATCAGTCCCTTTATCTCCCTGTGCCTCAGTTCTAATCCCAGCTCTGTCACTGCCTCTCTGTGTGACCTCAGGATCAGTCCCTTTATCTCCCTGTGCCTCAGTTCTAATCCCAGCTCTGTCACTGACTCTGTGTGACCTCAGGATCAGTCCTTTATCTCCCTGTGCCTCAGTTCTAATCCCAGCTTTGTCACTGACTCTCTGTTTGACCTCAGGATCAGTCCTTTATCTCCCTGTGCCTCAGTTCTAATCCCAGCTCTGTCACTGCCTCTCTGTGTGACCTCGGGATCAGTCCCTTTATCTCTCTGTGCCTCAGTTCTAATCCCAGCTCTGTCACTGACTCTCTGTGTGACCTCGGGATCTGCCCATCTCCCTGTGCCTCAGTTCTAATCCCAGCTCTGTCACTGCCTCTCTGTGTGACCTCGGGATCAGTCCCTTTATCTCCCTGTGTCTCAGTTCTAATCCCAGCTCTGTCACTGCCTCTCTGTGTGACCTCAGGATCAGTCCCTTTATCTCCCTGTGCCTCAGTTCTAATCCCAGCTCTGTCACTGACTCTGTGTGACCTCAGGATCAGTCCTTTTATCTCCCTGTGCCTCAGTTCTAATCCCAGCTTTGTCACTGACTCTCTGTTTGACCTCAGGATCAGTCCCTTTATCTCCCTGTGCCTCAGTTCTACTCCCAGCTCTGTCACTGCCTCTCTGTGTGACCTCGGGATCAGTCCCTTTATCTCTCTGTGCCTCAGTTCTAATCCCAGCTCTGTCACTGACTCTCTGTGTGACCTCGGGATCTGCCCCTTTATCTCCCTGTGCCTCAGTTCTAATCCCAGCTCTGTCACTGCCTCTCTGTGTGACCTCGGGATCAGTCCCTTTATCTCCCTGTGTCTCAGTTCTAATCCCAGCTCAGCCACTGACTCTGGGTGACCTTCAATGAGTCACTAATACCTTGTGCCTCTTTCTACCTAACTCTAACTGGACAATATGACTGCCACTGCTCCTCATGCCCCAGTCAAGAAGAAGCTTTAGTGAAGTTTAGACCACAAATGCATGGTCATAGATGGCTGCACATATGTTTCTGAAGTACTGATTTGTAAAGGACATTGGAATGAAATGTATTCTGTAAATACAATTATTATAAAAGGTCAGTTAGCCTGTTCCTTTACTGTGCACTATGGCCTAGTAAACTCATAGAAAAGTATCTACCATGAAAAGCAGTTACTGTGTAGGAAGGGGGTGTGTGTCTGGAACAAAACAGCAGTGACTCCGTAGGACACGGGTGAGTGTTTCTGCAGCTCATCTGTTATGAGATAGAACTTCAGGCCAAGAAAAAGTCACCCCTAACTACCAGAAGTCTGTAAGGAGTCCTCATTGGTACAGTCAGCAGCGCCATCTAGTGTGCAGGACTAAGAGCACCTCAACAAGGCTCCAGCACCTCCTGGCGTCAATGTTTAACTCCAACCTTTGCGTGACTAGTTAAAAGGATTTATAATTCATTCAAACAAGCAAGCCTAAATTGGTGAAGCAAAAGAAAAATCACACGTGCCCACCGAGGCCTCCACAAACCACTGTAACATATTAACATTATTTCCTAATTTCACTGCAAACTGCCTTAGCAGGCCAAGCTTGAAGCTGTTACATTCCAGAATGCTCTGGCTTTAAACATGGAAACTCATCATTTGAGGGTAGGGAAAATATTAGGTAAAGAGCACCTCAGCCTAAAGTTGAAAGAAGTTCAAAGAAAACTAGCAGGTGTAGTTGAGTAGAGACGGTACCATTACCTTTCTCAACAGGACAAGCAGGATGGTAGTCCTCACATATGGGTGACATCACAGGATGGAGCCCAATCACGGAACACTTTTGTCAAAGTTTCTAGAACTTTGACTGGGACCTACTGGGCATGCCCAGCAATGCATTGACCCTGCATCCAGCAAGGTCCCCCTTCAGTCTCTTTTTTTCCGCTCAGCAGTAGCCACGTGGGTTAAGGAGCTCTCTTGAGATTCCTGACAGGAATTTTCCTCACGGAACTTCTTTAAAAAATTTTCAAAACATTCTACCCCATAGGGGTCCCCCTATTGATATCTGTACTCCACGGTCGAAAGGTAAGGCTTTACTCTCGTTTGCGGTCAATTCCCATCAAGTTTTCCTTCGGAGCCTATCGGCCATCAACCACACCGCGGCTAAATTTTTGTCAAAGCATGGCGTCAGGCTTTTGTTGGTGCCCCAATTATCCTTGGACAATGTCCATCACAGACCCACATAGAGTTTGTGTATTATGCTTGGGGTCCGACCATGATACCCTAACCTGCACCAAATGTGCCCAAATGACACCGAAGGGTCATAAAGCCCGTTTAGAGAAGATGGAGTTTCTTTTTCATTCAAAACTCCCGACTCTATCGACTGCTTCGACTTCGTCTGAGCCAGTGCCATTGACCTCTCGCCAGCAACAACACACCAGTGCTGCCCGACTGGCTTCGAATACTCCTAAGGTGTCAACTTCTTCCTCCTTGCCTCAGGAGAAGGACCGAGGAGAACAACGTGAAAAGCATCGACACCGGCATCAGAAGGCACAGTCCGCCGAACCAGGCAAGCCCTTGGTATCGGCATCGTCAGAGCCACCAACAAAATCCCATCCAGAGAAGGCCCCATCCTCCTCTGCGACCGGTCACCTTCATCGGTGCAGGGAGCCGCGATTCACTTTCACAACCGGTGGACCCTCCTGCTACGCCAGTGCTGCCTCTACTCCAGTGCCGGATTCCACGCCCCAAGCTTCCGCGAGGAATTGGATTGGATGATCCAAGAGCCATTGGTAAAGCACTGTAGGGCTTCCAGCCTCCATCGACGCTGATAACGGTGTCTGAGCCAGACACCAATCCGATTCCCATGGAGCTCGCACCGCTACTGGGTAGACTGGATTCGTTGCTCGGTGCCCTTCCACTGCTGGAACCGAGAACATCAGTCTCACTGCTTCTCCAGGTAAATGGGGCATGAATTTGAGAAGTGCTAGACAAATTACTCAAGCCTCTAGATGGTTGATGATCTCTTCACCTCCATATTAGACCACCGGCCTTGTGCTGTGACTACCATACCAAACAGGAGGCATTAGATCCATCCCCCGGTCAAATGCTCTCAGTACAGCTACTACTGATGATTCTGGTTGACTTCCACTGGAAGAGGCAACCTCACAGAATAATCTTGACTCTGGGGATTCCACCAAACCAGCAAGGTTCTCTGTAAATGGCACATGGTGCACTCTTGGCCCAGAGAACTAAGTCTATTGCTAGCCCGCTATGAAACCAGTATGGTAAAGCCATACTGACAGAACTTGAACTGTCCCGCAACCTTCTGACTTGATCTTGCAATGTCCGAATCCACTGTTCTGGTAGATATACTCATCCAATGGCATATTGAATCAAGCACCCAGGTACACTAAGTATTGAGATAGTTGCAGATTGCTCTTGGCCAGGCTGACAACCCAACCCAGCTCCTGCAACCACTGTATCACCCTCCAGGAAGCCACCTGGCCTCCCCTCGAAGGACTGTGCATGGATCAGCCAATCATCCAAGTATGGGCTGGACCAGGATTGCTGTCTTCCAGCAAGCTGGGATCTCTCAAATCCCATTATACCTTTGTCATCTTCACAAACTGGTTCCCAAACAGTAGCTTTCCTCTGAGTGGCAGTTTGGTTAAGTCGGGGTAGGAGAAGATATATCCAAGAGCAACCAAAGAAGCCTAAAGAAAGCATCTATCCCTCATGTAACTAGCCTCAGCCTCTGTTTCCCCAGGGAGGGTTTGAAATTCCAGGCAGAACAAGCCTGTCAGGTGGCATACCATGGGAAAAACATCCTCTTTTAGAGGATGTGCAGGCAGCATCTTACTTCTCTGGAGGCAGCTCTCATACCAGCATTAAAATTTCGAGGAAACTTCCTGTAAGGGATAATACCCACCAGGGTTCTCTGCTCATACCTCCAGACCAAACCTAAACACTGGAGAGGTTTCTAGGACCAGAAACCATTCCCAGAGCTGTGCCCGAGATGCATAATCAATGCCAATGCCATTCTAAAAATAGGAAAGCCAGACTTATGCTCCACTAGAACGGCGGATACCACCCAGGCCGAACAGCATCCACGGGCCAGTTAGAGGAGGCCTCTCACTCTCCTGCACACATACATGGCCGCCGTTCCTGTCCATTCCAACCACCAGCAGGAAGTACAACATGGCTGACCTCATCTCGGAGCACTTTCTCCTGGCGAAACATACTGCCCAGTCTGTTTCGTCCTAACGGGGGATTTCAGAAGAAAAGAAGTGGTGTCCCTTCTTACGGGCTAAAAACATTGCTGTCTGTAGTGGGAAGGTAGAGAGGGCAGGTCCAGCACAGCTCTCAATTCGGAGCATGGCTTAACTCACAACAGAAAGCAAGGGACCACTACCTGCCACCTCTGCACATCCCTACCATGCACTTCGTGGAAGTCAGTGGGCAGACTGAAACACTAGGCCCGTCTGACAGAGCAGCTTCCCTGCCTGCCTGCCGGTGCGATTCCTCGGGACATTAGAATCTAGCGACTCTAAGGTGGGCCGCTGTTCTCGCCAGGCTCCTGCCCCTGCGGTGGGATGCAGCGGTGAGACTGACTCCACTGCTGCAACGCACTCCAGAGGATCCTGGGGGAGCCTCATTCCTCTGAATAATGCTCGCAGCACCAGCAAGAAAGTCCCCCGGCAGGAGCTGCTCCCCCGAACCCTCGATCCAGCACCGGCTGAAAACCCTCTCACGCCGAGCCTGTCCCGGGCACTCCCCCTACAGGTGGCAAAAGCAATGTGACAAGGCCATAGCTAAAGCCAGAAGGACGCTGGGCTGCACAGAGAGAGGAATAACCAGTAAGGAAAAGGAGGTGGTGATGCCCTTGTACAGGTCCTTGGTGAGGCCTCACCTGGACTATTGTTGTTCAGGTTCTGGTGCCGCGAAGCTCAAAAGGGACAGAGTCAGGATGGAGTGATCCATAGAAGGGCGACCAAAATGGTGTGGGGTTCTGTATCAGAAAACCTATGGGGAGAGACTGAAGGATCTAAATATGTAGGGGAGGAGAGGAGATGCAGGGGAGATATGATACAGACCGTCAGATACCTGAAAGGTTTTAATGATGCACAAATTTCAAACCTTTCTGGTCAGAAAGGAAACAGTAAAACTAGGGGTCACAAAATTAAACTCCGAGGAAAAGACTCAGACAGGGGCGGACTGGCCTGTCGGGGGATCGGGCATCCCGCGGTGGGCCGGTCGCTCCAGTCACGTGGTCCGCCGTGCACGGCCGTGATGGAGCCGTGCTCGCAGACCACACGATGTGTCCTGGGCCGGCCTGGGCGGCGAATCCCCGGGCCGGTCTTCCTCGGGAATCCGCCGCTGGACTCAGAATCAGCATCAGGAAACATTCTTCCAGAGAAGGTTGGGGATGCCTGCAATGCCCTTCCGGAGGAGGTGGTGAAGAAGAAAACAGTCAACGAATTCAAAGGGGCGGGGGATAAACACTGTGGATCCCTAAAGGCTAGAGGACAGACTTGCAGAAAGAGTGCATGGGGTTATCCTGCTCGGTGGTGGTTACTACCCGTAAAAGAAGGCAGAGGGATTGCAACTCTCACCCAATAGCCTTGATGCTTTGAACTGCAACATTACTCCCTGCTTCGGCAGTGGGGGGGGGGAATAAATAGAGGAATTGGATACAGATGACAACCACCATGGCCCTGATTTCTACGGTCTGGGGTACTGACATAAGGGAAAAAGCACAGGACGGCTTCTATGGTCAAGTCCCAAAGCAAAGAACAATCAAGCAGCACTTTCTGAATTATCAAGAAAGGTACCCAGTAAACATATTGCTAGCAGTAATTTGTTATGGTTTGATAATTGCTTGGTTTTGTTGTATATATTACTACCCTTATCATAATGCTCGGGAGTAATTGCACGGAGTGGCAGTTACTAACATAAGCAGCTTGCTGGCCAGACTGGATGGACCATCTTGTCTTTATACTGCCGTCATTACTATGTTACTATATTATTTACTTCTCATACCAACATGCAACATGGTACCTTGAGTCTTCTGCCTTCTTTTATTCTCCCTATCAGAAATTGCTCTATCACTTATGCACTGTTCATTCACTCTACGATGGGCACTGAGGTGATATATTGGGTTACCTGCCCAGTACTCTGGCTGCCCTACCTAAGACACGAGGTTTGCACTCATAATCAGTGTTCCCTCTAAGCCTCGCATCGTGTGCGCCCTCGCGCAGGGATGGGATCGGATCAGGCAGGGATAAACCAAACCCCTGCCCGATCCAATCAGTGACATCACACACCCCCCTACCCCCTCTTCCTGGAAGCAGGAATCACGTTTACCCGTACATCATCTCCTGCTGCCCGCGGGGGCCGATCTCGTAGCTCTTACTGCGAGATCGGCCCCGCGGCAGCAGGAGCCGCCCCTCCCCATGGGCTGGCCGCAGAGCCCTGTCCTGTGGCGCTGAAGAGAGGAGGACGACACGGTGGCCACCAGCTGTGGGCATAAAAATCTATAGACTTTTTTGAATTAAAGAAAGTCGTGCTCACAGGCTAATGAAACCAAAAAATGTTTGCTCACAGCGCAACCCGACCAATGCTTAGAGGGAACATTGCTCGCGATGGGACTTGTTTACCTCTGTGGTTATGGAGAAGATATTGTGCAGTCAGAGGAACCTGTCTGAAATAGCAGGATACATATTATGGAAACTGCTAGAGGCATCAGGAGCCCTGACACAGTTGCTGTGTGGTGCTCTTGACCACTGCTGTATGCAAAGCAGTTGAGTCCTTAATGTTATGTTTACAGTTACAATACAATTTCTTTCTCAAACTCCCCCCCCATACGCACTCTCATGAGAAGGAAGAATATGTGCGAAATGTCCCTACTGTAGCACAGTGCATGTCAAGGAGGCGCTAGGGGTGCGCAGGGCCGTCCCGAGCGCCTCCTTGACAAGGCGACCCCTGATTTGAACATTGCATGGCGCCCCCAGGAGAGGTGCCTGGGGGCCCCGCGTTCCCCGCGTTTGTTTTGGCATCGCCCCCTGGTGTTCCTGCCGGCTCTCTTCCCGAGGAGAGAATGCTGCAGAAATATCTCCGTGCACTTCTCTCCCAGGATCATTTACAATTCTCTCCCTCCTTTTATCCTGTGTGAGTACCTGACGGCAGCACATGGCTGCTGCTCAGCCTTTGTTACCTTCCCCAGTGTCCAGCCTGACCTGTTCACACACCGCTTCTTTTATTGCTGATCATGTCCTCTCCTTTGCTCTTTACTTTCGCTGTTTCTGGAAAAAACCTGTTTTTTACAATCCCCCCCCCCCCCCCCCCCCCACACACACACACACTGGCTTTCCTCCGGGCCCAGAATTCAAATCCTGTCCCCCCCGCACTGCATACTGAGACACTCTGGCTGCTCACTCAAAGCACAACATACTCCTGGGGGAATTCTGTGCAGAAAAACTTAAAATTCTGCAAACTTTATATTGGTCAAAATAACACAATTCACATGACAGTCTTAAGAAATTATATTTTAAATTAATACAGAGAAAAAGTTATTACTTAGAGATGCATCTTCCAAGAAGGTCAAACTGTAACTGCACAATTGTTCTTTGAATTTCTACAACCAGCTCTCGCCGACTTATTTATTTAAATTCATGGCCGACAGAAACATGGCCACGTTGGGAACTGGAACGGCTGGACAGATAAGTCGGCATGAATTTAAATAAATAAGTCAGCGAGAGATGATTGTAGAAATTTTGTTTTCAAAAAGATACTCAATTGGGATATTGAATTTTATACTTTGAAAGATTTGAACAGAAGAAAATATTTTATGAGGTGATTTTGTGGCTGAAATTATATATTAGTTTGGAATCTCTCTTAAACACGTAAGAATTTAGGTGCTTTTGATTGTGGTATCTTAACGTAAATTTTGCATTGATTTAAAATGTAACACTAAGTAGCCAAAACATGACCAGGACCTAAAACACCAATACACCTCCTATTAGGAAAACAGAACAAGCGAGGCTGTTCTGTTTTCCTAACAGACAAAAACTTGTGAAAGATTTCAAAGGGGCATGGGATAAACACTGTGGATCCTTAAAGGCTGAAGGATGGGAATGAAGAAAAGAGTGCATGGGGGTAACTCGCTGAGGTGGCGGTTACTACCCTTAACCAATAAGCCTTCATACTGTTGATGCAACTCCATCATTGCTCTCTGCCTCATCAAAACGCATAACGGGTAACTGGATTCAAACAGCAACCGACGAGGACCCTGACTTTTATGGTCTGGGAAACTGATGAGCATGGGGGTGACCTGCATGGCACGGAGGATTCTACCATAAGCTTGCTGGGCAGTCTGGCTGGTCCGTTTGATCCTTTTCTGCCGTCATTTATAAGTTTCTATGTTACAGATCCCTACACAGAAACCACATGCCAGCAAAATACCTCACCTTGATCACACACAGGCCGACACAGTACAGTGCGCTCCGATGGAGCGCACTGTTAACCCGCCACTGGACGCACGTTTTCCCTTAGCCCTTATTCAGTAAGGGGCCGAAAACGTGCGTCCAATCCCCGAACCTATAGCTCCCGCAACATGCAAATGCATGTTGATGCTCTATTAGGTATTCCCGCGCGATTCACTAAGTAAAATGCGCAGCCAAGCCGCACATTTTGCTTTCAGAAATTAGCGCCTATCCAAAGGTAGGCGCTAATTTCTCTTCGCTTTTTCTGTGCACCTCCGGCTTAATATCATGGCGATATTAAGTCGGAGGTCCCGAAACTTTCCAAAAGTAAAATAAATTTAAAAAAAAAAAAAAAAAAATTGTAGTCTCTGGCGGCTGTCGGATCGAAACCGGACGCTCAATTTTGCCGGCGTCCGGTTTCCGAGCCCGTGGCTGTCAGTGGGCTCGAGAACCGACGCCGGCATAATTGAGCGTCGGCTGTCAAACCCGCTGACAGCCGCCACTCTGGTCCAAAAGGAGGCACTAGGGACGAGCTAGTGTCCCTAGCGCCTCCTTTTGCCCATTTTTAACGCTGGTCCTCATTTAAATACAGATCGCGCGCACAGGAGAGTGGCCTGTGCGCGCACCGGGAGAGCGGGCATTCGCCCACTCTCCCGCGGACTTTACTGTTCGGCCTGATAGGCAGACCCTCACCAAATACAGAATAAAGAGACCATAAAGTATAAATAGAACCGCGCGGACAAAAAACTGAAACTGGAAACCGCAAGAAGCCAGGCTCTGTATGCAGGGAGTTCTCACCCAGTCCTCGGACACACCTAGCCAGTCAGGTTTTCTGGATATCCACCATGAACATGCATGAGATAGATCTGAATGCACAGCCTCCACTGTTCTAATCTGCGGGGCACACCTACATTGGAGTCTTGTATCAATATTAAGATTCGAGGACAATCCCATCATATTGGATCATAGAGGTTTGCAACAAAGATCTTTACAATTTTCATTCAGCTTTTAACTTCAAGTATTATGACGTATATACAGGAATGATTATACTACTTTAATGATGTCTGTGCAATGAATTAGAGATGTATTTGTACTTATGAAAACATTACAAATATGTGTATTTTTGAAATACAAGTATGCTATAGAGAAGAGAAAATAATTAAATGAGCAACCAAAAGGAGAACGTGAGCTTCCTTTTATCTATGGTCAGAGGTTTGCTGAATCCATTGATTTCCCAGCATGGTCCATGGAAACACGTCTTCTGCAAATGGGATCCTGTGTCATCGGGCAATCCTACCACACGTGAAGAGAGCCCTCCCTATGCAGACACACTCGCCACCCCCCCCCAGCAGCGCCTCAGGGCTGTCCGAACGTATTCGATGGAGTCCAACTCGGATGATGTGGGCTTGCTGTAGCATCTCCAGATAAATGCTGCTTGTGTTGAAGGCAAAGATCACCCTCCAAACCCTGAGCGTCCCTCACCCGTTTCTATGACGCTACTCATTCTGTAGGGCAATAAGGATTAAAGTGTACAGGGATGGGAATAAGGGAGCTAGGTTGGCAGTGCTTTGATGATGGAGCCCACCACCTTCAGTTCATTGAATATTGAGCCAGCGGTGCATGGTAGTGACTTAAAGCAATGATTGCAAAGGGGGTGTCCTTCTGTAAGATATTTCTAAGCTTTCATCCGCCTTCTCATTTCCTGCTTTGTCCTCCTCTGGCAGTTTTCCTGCTGTCATCTCTCCTAGGGTGGTGTCCAGCTTGTCTTAAAGCGTTGAGTAATTCCTCTCCTCTGTAACCATTTCATCAGGTCTTTATTTTTGGGGTCTATGCACAGCTTCTTATTTTTGAGGGTCAACCTTAGGGGAGAAATAGAAAAAAATGGTATAAAATACAGGAGATGATGCACAGAGTCACTGGGTCCCAGCACTGCCAGAGGGCGGCCAAAAGACTCCGTTTCTAGAGGAAAGCATTAGGCTGGCCCTAACTTCCTCACTTTACACGTATTTGTAATTATGGGGCTGACTTGGACGAAGCAGGACCACAAAGGCCACAATGCAGGCTAGGTCTCACATACGGGCTAGGTTTTAAGGCCCGGCACGTGCTGAAACGGGGAGATGTGAGTGTGGCCGGGCCCATGCACGCACCGCGCACATTTTTCAAATGCTCATGGCCACGTGCGTGTCTCCTGGTACGCGCACAATAAAGTTGTTTTTAAAAGGGGGGCGGGCCAGGGGTAGGGTATGGGCGGACAGCGCCATCTGCACTGTCCCGGTGAAGCACACACCAGCAGCCGGCCGGCGCGGACTCCTTACTACTGCACCTCGTAGCTGTTAGTGATCAGGGGCTGCGCTCTTCCTACCACTGGCCCATAGCACTTTACACTCTGCTCACTTCCACCAATAGCTGAGGAGCTCTGGGCTGTGCTCACTTCCGGCAGTAGCTGCTGTGCTCACTTGCGTTATTTGGCTGTGTTGCTACAGACTGGGAGGTCCGTATTCAGCCAGGCAGAGGGTGGATAAGTTAGTGTTATCCGGCTACCTTATACCAGATTATTGAGTGGTGCAGGCAGGCCCAGCTATTGGGAAGTTAGCCGGATAAGTGGATCAGGCTAACCTTGGTCGTGCTTTCAGGCAGTCCTAAACTTATCCAGTCAGTTGCATAACATAATTCCTTCCCTGGAATGCCTCCGGGGTATGGGGCAAAGTTTTATCCAGCCAGCTAATTAGCCGGAGAGCTTGAAGGCACACGGCGTGCAGGAACACATAAATGCTGCAGTTTGCCCAGCTAAGTCTCAGTCTATCTCGCCCCCTGAGTTCCTTTGCACTCCTGTAATGCGCTGATGCTCTTGGTTACGGTGTTGGAGTCAATGTTTACTTACACAGCAGCTTCGACCTTGCAGACTCCGTCGTTCAGCTGGAAAGTTACTTTTTTCACGCGCGTGAACATGCGTCTGGGGACGGCTCTGGCCACCTCTGTACAGCAGGTCTGGCCCACCTTTGGCGCTCCTGCAACAGCCAAAAGTAGAACAAGGTCAGAAGGTCATGGGCCAAAACCTTAGCCATGCTTGGCCCTGTGCTGATTTCACAGGCATGAGCCTCCCTCGTCAGGATTCGTTTCTGACTCCTGGCAGTGCGGGAGACCTCTCTCGGCGGCATCTTGCTGGAGATTTCCTGAATGCGCTGGAGACCAGCAAAACACAGAAAGTCAGAGGGACTAAACTACCTGCAGGGCAGAGCTGGAAAAGCTGTGTTCGTCCCGGAGGAAACTGGATGCTTGCCAGGTTCTGATGGTGGGACCAATATCAGTAAAGACGTCGTCCTCCATCAGCTTTCCAGACCACACCGGTCCCTTCCTCTGACAGACAAAATGACGGCCGATTCCAGTAAAAGGCTGGGGACTTGGAGGGACTGAGAAGCGCACGTCTGTGCCTGTGTGAGGGTGGGGAGACTCCAATAAGCTGGGCCAGGCAGAAGCACAAAGGGAACTGAACATTTACCCAGTGACTTCTGCTCTGGGTCTCTCTCTGCCCCGGCTCCTCTGGATTCTGGGCCCCAGGCCTCTTTCCCCCTTCTGCTCTGGCTCTCTCTTCCTCTGGGCTCTGGCTCTCTCCTCCTCTGGGTTCCTTCCTTGCTGCTTGGGCCGCCACTACCACCATCAGCGGCACCTATTGCTGTTTGCATTAAACCCGCCGGCTCTCAGTGAATTTGAGCTCATATCCTTCCTTCACTCCTAGGAGAGCAGCGCTGGGGTGTGGGAACGGCACAGGCTCAAATGCCCTGAGAGCCACCGAGTTTAGTGTAACCAACAGCCAAAGGTACAGCTGAGAGGCAGAGAGGCCCAGCAATGGGAGGGTCCCAAAAAACACGAAGGTAGGCGCTCTAAGAAGCCGTCAGGAAGAAAACCAAGATTAGGCGCCACAGTCTTTTTCAAAAGTTTACTGAAGTGGAGACATAGGTATTTTAAGAGCCCGACTCTGGCCGGGTTTCGTCGTTAACAAACGGCTGCCTCAGGGGCTAAAAACAAATAATAAAACACATTAATTAACATATGCAAAAGTGAAATAAAAAATCAATCAAACCAATAATGTTAAAAGACCATAAGATACCATATATATCTAGAAGATGTACGTATATCATAAAAAGGTGACACCGAACCGTGACATTACTACACGGAAAGAATGGAATTCTTAACATAAAAAAGTACAGATTCATTCAAATAGAAGACTTGTGTAAAATAATCATTCGCAAATTCTAGTTTGCCCATTTAAAATTATCTGGAACAAAATAATTCAATTAATAAGGTAACTTTACCTCAGTTTGATTAGGACTCAGGTTGAAACGAGTGTAATCTGGACAATTATGATCCGCTATGAGATTGATCCTAAATATATATATATATATATATATATATATATATATATATATATATATATATATATATATGATATCATTATATTTAATTCATTTTCTCCTTTGCTATTAAATTCGAGCTTATGCTCAATCTTGTACTAACCTTCCTTTTTTATATGAAAAAACATAATCTTGTTGATGTGATGTATCTGTTGGAGGCCCACTCTGGCATCACATCTATCAACTCTGCGGTAAACCAACTATATAATTAATAATAATGCAAAAGTAATAATAAAACACATCTATCAAACTCTGCGGTAACAACAACTATATATTAAAGAGAAAATCTATCAAGCAACAGATATAGGTTCTAAAAAATTAGGGATAAATTGGGACCCCGAGAAAACTACCTATATAATGATAATCTATCAATCTATCAAGATCACTATCAATAATTAAGAATCTCCTAACTTCAAATCTACTCTAGTTGTTCCCCAAGGCTCCTCTCTATCCCCCCCCTCTTCAATATCTACCTACTGCTTCTTTGCCAGCTCCTACAACAAACCTTAACCTAAGCCACTACTTATATGCTGACGACGTTCAGATCCTGATCCCAATAAAAGAATCCTTCCAAAAACGCTCTCCTTCTGGGAGAACTGCCTTAAGTCCATCAACCAGTTACTCTCCAGCCTGAACCTGGTCCTCAATGCAGCCAAAACAGAAATCCTTCTCATCTCCACCGACCATTCTACCAGCCATGATCAGACAACCTCTATTCCTCAGACCACTCAAGTTAGAGATTTAGGAGTCACCATTGATAACCATTTGAACCTTAAAAATCTATAAACAATATTACGAAGGATTGTTTCTTCAAGCAGAAATCAGCAGAACCAGGGGTCACGATTTGAAGCTCCAGGGAGGAAGATTCAGAACCAATGTCAGGAAGTATTTTCTTCACGGAGAGGGTGGTGGATGCCTGGAATGCCCTTCCGAAGGAAGTGGTGGAGACCAGAACTGTGAAGGACTTCAAAGGGGCGTGGGATAAACACTGTGGATCCATAAAATCAAGAGGCCGTCAATAAAGAGTGGTGGCTCACCAGAATGACGGCTACTGCCTGGAGATAATACCCTTATTCAATAAACATACACATGGTTACTGTGACTCCAACATCGCTCTAAGCTACAACAGCAAGAGGAAATGTGGAAAAAAGGATTCGCACTCACAAAGTGGGGAGTAGCTGGCTTGTTACGGCGGTTACTACCCCAAACCAAATAAGCCTGCTTCAACGGCAGGGGAGAAGAAAACTGATACTTCACGCATATCCAGCATAGCTCTCTGCTTCAACGGCAAGGGAGAAGAAAAACTGACTACTACACGCATATCCAGCATAGCTCTCTGCTTCAATGGCAAGGGAGAAGAGAAAAACTGATACTAACACGGCATATCCAGCATAGCTCCCTGCTTCAACTGCAGGGGAGAAGAAAAAACAACCAATAAGGGCTGAATAACACAGTCTGGGTAAAACAAATAAGCATGGGTGTAGCTTGCTTATTGCGGCGGTTACTTCCCCTACTACCCATAACTAATCAAGCTTGATATTTCACTTGGTTGCAGCTCATCACTGCTCTCTACATTAATGTTGGGGGTGGAAGGGAAATAGAACCAAAGAGCTAAGAGAAACAGAGTAAGAGAAAAAAAATGTGAAGCTTGCTGGGCAGACTGGATGGGCCGTTTGGTCTTCTTCTGCCGTCATTTCTATGTTTCTATGTTTCTATAAGCTCCAAGTCATGAAAAGACTCAAACCCCTCCTCCATCTCCAGGACTTCAGAACTGTCCTTGCAGTCAACAATATTCTCCCAAAACTGACTACTGTAACACCTCCTCTTAGGACTTCCCGATCTCTGCCACTAGACCACTACAGATGCTCCAGAACTCAGCAGCCAGGATATTAACCAACACCAACCGGAGAACTCATATCACTCCTATACTTAGAAACCTACACTGGCTACCTATTAAATACAGAATTGTTGCACAAAGCACTCACCATTATCCACAAATCCATACACAACCAACTACCTTTAGACCTTCAGTTCCCACTCAAACTATACACATCTGCAAGACCCATCAGAGCGGCACACAAAGGAACCCTTTCAAGTTCCCCCAACTAAATCCTCTCGTCTAACCTCCACGAAGAACGGGCAATCTCCACAGCTGCCCCATCATCTGGAACAACCTCCCGACGATCTAAGACTGGAACCCTGGCCCTGATTACCTTCCGAAAAAAACTCAAGACTTGGCGTTTCATCCAAGCCTTCCCAATAGCCAAACATTTACAACATTTCTTTCATTTAGCCCAATAGATTAAATGACCGACCCAGCCACTGTATATTCATAAGTTCTCATTCTCCAGTGTTTTCTGTCCTTTATTTCCTGGCTACTCTAGCCCCCAAGTTCTTTCTTTTCCCTGTTACTTGTATCTGCGCTTCGGCCTTCCTGTTTACTATGGTTTTGTTCAGTTAACCCTAAGTTCGATGTAAAAACCGGCCTGATATGAAGCTTGTCATGAAGTTCGGATATAGAAAAATGTTAAATAAAATAAATAAATAAATAATGCAAAGTAATAATCCAAAAATGACTTATAAATGGCTATTCAACTTAGTCTGAACGCAATTGTAATTCAAACGATCTTATGAATCTAAATAGTTGTCAAGCCAAGGGATTCAATCCACCATTTTTCCTCCCAATCTTTGTGTGCATGACTAGCAATTGTTGATTCTAGCAGCGCTGAAATAAAATGGAAAGGGAATTAAAAAGGAAAAAAGAATCGCTGTCAACGCAATTATTTAAATCTATAATTAAAATGAAATGACAAACTACTAAATGCCAGCGCTTCAAAACCACTAAATTCATATAATGAAAACTAACCTTGGAAAAAATTATCAGACAAAATTATATTATTGAAAATACATTGACATTAATAATTTATATGGGCAAATGCCATTATGTATTTTAAATTTGCCAAACCTCACCACCTCACATCGCATCATTCAAAAAGACAAATGCTATTGCTGTACAATTTTTAGCGCTTTGACTAACATGAGGTTAACTAAAAAATCAGCGCTGTACCGGGTCATAATTAGAGCACTGAAAGGAGCCTGCGCATCAAGCCATAGAGTCAAAACCATTCAAAAAAATGTATCAAAAGGACCGATACCGTTGTTAAACATTTTTGATAGACATAATATAGCGCTGGGATCCAAACCTAATAGTCAAAGCGATGTAAACCACCGTTCTCATCACAATCTTTATGTGCATAAGAAATGAAACAGAACAGGAAAAGAAAAAGAAAAGACCAAAAAACCCACTGTGAACGCAATACTTAAGTCTTTATCTCAAATGAGATGGCAAACTGCAAATTGCCAGCACTTTCAAACCGCATAAATTCATATAATGAGAACTGGGAAAAACATCATATTAATGATTTATATAGTGAGATATCATTGTGTAATTTACATTTGCGATACCTCACCGCCACACATCGCAATCATCCAAACACGAATGCTATTGTTTTGCAATTTTTAGCGCTTCGACTAACATGAAGTAAACTGAAAGCATAGCGCTGCACCGGGCTCATAATTAGAGCACTAGAAGGAGCGATGCATCAAGGCCGTACAGTCAAAACAATTCGAAGAAAATATGAAAAAGACAAATGTCATTAACTAACCAATTTTAGTGGACATGCTACGGCGCGTGGGATACAACAATTGTAGCAGTGCTGAGTATAGGGTAAGATTGCTAATGAAAACGGTGGAATTTGAAAGCTAAGCCAAGTCTATCAAATTGTGATAACGAATATTACCGTCTTCTAATGTCCATAAAAAATCCTTCTTTGGCTGGAACATGCTAATAACTAGAGTTAAAAACCGATATTTAAACCATATATAAAAAACATAATACCTTCTACTCTGGTTCCAATGCTCGTCCCCATCTGCCTGGCAAACATTAAGAACCTCACTCTGAGGCCATCTTTTAAAACAAACTTTGGAGCCAAAATCCTCAGGGAACAAAACATAATTGAAAAGTAAAATTTATTGTAAAAATCATCGAACTAAAAGTTCTAAACATGAATTTGTTGCCATAAAAATAAATTTAGTCAAAAATGTGTAAAAATAAAAACAAAGGGGCGGCATTAAGGTCTGTCAATCAAATAAGGGGCGTATCTAAACAGCGCCATAGCATGTCCACTAAAATTGGTTAGTACTGACATTGTCTTTTGATACTTTTCCTTCGAATTGTTTTGACTGTTGCGGCTTGATGCAGCGCTCCTTCTAGTGCTCTAATTAGACCCCGGTGCAGCGCTAAGTTTTCAGTCTCATGAGCGGATCAATAATTGTCCAGATTACACTCGTTTCAACCTGAGTCCTAATCAAACTGCAGGGTAAAGTTACCTTATTAATTGAATTATTTGTTCCAGATAATTTTAAATGGCAAACTAGAATTTGCGAAGTGAATTTTTACCACGTCTTCTATTTAGAATGAATCGGTACTTTTTTATGTTAAGAATTCCATTCTTTCGTGTAGTAATGTCACTGTTCGGTGTCACCGTTTTATGATATACGTACATCTTTTAGATATATATGGTATTTATGGTCTTTTAACATTAATTGGTTTGATTGATTTTTTATTTCACTTTTGCATATTTAATTAATGTGTTTTATAATTTGTTTTTAGGCCGCTGAGGCAGCCCGTTTGTTAACGGCGAAACTCGGCCAGAGTCGGGCTTTTAAAATACCTACGTCTCCACTTCAATAAACTTTTGAAAAAGACTGCGGCGTCTAATCTTGGTTTTCTTCCAGAAATGGGAGGAGCATTATGGTCACCCTAAGGTCTTGCTGTATTGTGGTCACCCCAAGATTGGTGAAACAATCTCTCTCTCTCTCTCCCCCCCCCCCCCCTTACTCCAGGGCTGACTCAGCACTCTTCCCCTTCCCTGACTCCAGAACAATCTTCCTCTATCTCCCCAGGCCTGACTTCATTACTCTTCCCCCTTCCCCCTCTCCTTCTCACACATTAACACCCTCACACAGGCTCTCTCTGTCCCTCCCTCTCTCTCACACACATGCTCCCTCTCTCTAATACACATACACACACCCTCATACAGGCTCCCTCACTCTCCTCCGCACACACACATCCCCTCATACAGGCTCCCTCACTCTCTCGCACGCACATGCTCCCTCTAATACATATACACACACCCTCATACAGGCTCCCTCACTCTCTCGCACACACACATCACCCTCATACAGGCTCCCTCACTCTCTCGCACGCACATGCTCCCTCTCTCTAATACATATACACACACCCTCATACAGGCTCCCTCACTCTTGCATACGCACCCACACAAGCTCCCTTTGCCTCTCACTCATACACCCTCACACAGGCTACCTATGTCTCTCTCTCTCACACACATGCTCCCTCTCTCTAATACACATACACACACATCCCCTCATACAGGCTCCCTCACTCTTCCATTCACACCCTTACAAGCTCCCTTTTCTCTCCCAACGCACTCATCCTCATACAGGCCACCTATGTCTCTCTCTCATGCAGCCCTTCACAGAGGCTCTGTCTCACACATACACAATCCCTTCACACAGGCTAGCACCCTTTTTCATACACACACACTCCCAATCTCTCTCACACATACACACTCCTTCACAATCTCCTCATATAGGCTCCCTCTCCTCGGTAGCCACACTCAAAAGCATCCCTCTGATCTCTCTCACACACCCCCTGCTTGCCCTCCCTGATCTCTCTCACACCCCACTGGTCTCCTCTCACCCTCCTGCTCACCCCCCCCGCTCTCTCTCTCACCCCTCCATCTGCTCTCACTTCCCACCTCCCCCACACCCCCTCCTTCTCCATTCCCCTCCCCCTCCTCTCTCTCTCTCACACACGCACACACGACACACACACACACCACCCTCTCTACGCGCATTCACTCTCACTGGGGCCTTCACCTTCGCTGGCAATTCTGCGCAGGGGGGAATTTCTCCACAGATTCTGCACTCTGCAGTAGCCCAGACTTCCCCAGGACTAAAGAGTGCTGGGGATCTGGAGAGACAGTGCAGGGGACCTGCTATGGGAGGAGAGCACTGAAAACATACCTGGGGGAGAAGTCCTACCTATAGTACCTGAATGCAACCCGCTTTGATGTACACTTTGGAGTGCCAACAAGCAAAATACAAAAATCTCAATAAATAAATGTCCCATGTACCAAAACATTTGCAACCAGAGTATTGTGAAATAACAGAAAAAGGAGCCCAATACATGTACCCCAAACCCCCTAATACGCACCGAAGTTACCACTGTATAAACAAACCCCTAAAACCAGAAGCCCTAAATGTTAAGTACTTTGTGTAAAGAGATTTCAGAAGAGAATGAATCAGCGGGCAGGACCCCTCTATTCATGGCAAAACTACAAAGGAACCACAAGAAGAGAAAGGCTAGTAAGGGTCCTTCCGTGCAGCCTGCGCCCTCTCTCCTGAATCCGAGCTCACTCGGCCACCTTTCCACATTACCTGGCACCCAGTTTGCAAGGGGCAGAGTCACAGTGCGTCCCGTTGCACTTCCTAACCCCCCTCTCCCTGCAGGGCTTCTCGTGTCGCCTCCTTACCTGCCAAGGCTGGGAGAGCAGAGAGGGCAAAGCAGGTCAGGAGCACCGGCAGCCTCATGACGCCTCCTCCGAGCTGGGGCTCTGCGAGCATTTATACAGGGGGGGAGGGGCGGCTGCCTGCCTAAGCCCTGATCGAGGAGGGGAGGGGCTGCGCCGGCTGCCAGCCACAGGCCCCCGCCTTCATGCATCGCTTCTTGTCATTCTTCTATTACTTTTTTTTTTATTTGGAAGGAACTTGTTTGATTTTGCAAAGCGAAACAACCTAAAGGCAAAACTTTCAAGCGTGCACGCCTTAGTTAATTACTGTCAGGGCTGCTCGATGAGCTCAGGACGTTCTGGGAAATATTTCCAAAAAATAATGTGCACCTGGAAGAGAAGATTCATGCAGCCAAGCAGTTACCGGAGTCAGGAGAGAAGCCGTTTTGAGGGCTAAAATGTAGAAGCAGAAGATACTTTCCAGTTTCAGAGGTCAATGCTGCACTCTCCACCCACTCACCATGTGGACAGGGACAGTGTCCTGAGCAATCTTATTTATTTAGTTATAATTTTTATATACCGATGTTCTGTATAGAATACATATCGCACTGGTTTACAGAGAAACTGAACTGTCGCCCCCCAGGGGGCGGATACATTGGAACAAGGTTGATACGAACCTTAATCGTATCTTCAGGTCTTTCCATCCGTGCTCAGTCCGTTCTTGTAGTGGATTGCAGGTGATAGGGGAAGGCATTCAGAGTTGAGGACGCCTCTCTTCTCAATGGCTGGGCACATTGTCTGAGGTCAGGACCCGGAATAATTGCGGGCAAGTCCCAAGCTGTGGGGCCAGTGCTGGTCTAACTCTGTATACTGAAGACATTGTTTGCCTGCTGCTTCTGCAAGCCTGCAGGAGGACCTACAGTTCTGACTTATCTGCATCCTAGGGAATTGCTGATTTTGTAAATTTGTTAATTTTTTATTCTGTTTTTTTTTAACACAGTTCCTATCAATTTCTCTCTCCCCTAGCACTTCACTACCTTTCTCCTTCCGCAACTTCTGCGCTTACTGTCCACCTTGACCCCCATCCTCTCCTTTTTCCTTCACTGCTCCACTCCCCCCTCCCTGTTATTTGTAATTTCCTCTTCCTCCTTTACAATGTTGATTGTGAACCGGCATGATATGTCCTATGAATGTCGGTATATTTTAAAAGCATTTAAATAAATAAATAAATAAATCTGTACTGACCTTAGAGAGGGTAATGAGGTAACTGTGCCCAGTGGGGTTAAGCAGGGCTTGTGGGAAAATAGTGGCCCGAGGGATTTTTCTCCATACTGGCCCATGGGTACCCAATTACATATACAATATAATTTACACATACAATTTACATATATATGTACACACCTCTATATTTCGGCATGGTCCTCCCATATCAACACATTACTATTTGCCAACACTCAAAGAATAACAACAAATATTACACCAGAATCTAAAATATCAATACACCTCCTGTCAGGAAAACAGAACAGGCCAAGCTACTACAGATCCCTACAGAGAAACCACATGCTAAAGAATGCTTCATCTCAGTCTTTGCATGCAAAACACAAACCCTCACCAAATACAGAATAAAGCCACATAAAGTATAAATAGAAATGTGCAGACAAAACTGAACTGTAAAACGCATCACGCCAGACTCTATACAGTGCAACAATGGAAAAACAAAAATGTCACCATTCCTCGTGAAACAATCAATAAAATCAAGATATATAAATCATGAATCATAATTATAAAATCATACTAATAAAATAATTCAAAACAGCTGATGAATAGAATATCCAATAATTAAAGACTCATGCAAATTTTGAAAGCTTTACCAAACACCAATAAAATATTTCAGACACATCACATACTACCCAATAATTAAAATGGTAGTCAATCAAGAAAAATGAACTTAAAAAGACACTTTTACTTACCCTCTCCAGCAGTTCTACTCCTTTCCCTTGCAGGCCACACCAGAAGCAGCAGTAGCTGCTGAAGCTGTCCTCACTGTCCTCTTCCTTAGGGACCACAACCAGTCTCTTCTCTCTCTCTCTCACACACATACAAGTCATACCCTCAAGACCAATTTCTGTCTCTCACAAACCAATCATCTCCCCAACCAGTCTCTCTCTCTCTCTCACACTCACACACACACACACACACACAAGCACACACATACCAGTCATCTCCCTGATCAATCTCACACATACACATGTCACCTCTCTGGCCAGTCTCTCTCAATCACACAAGGCTCTCGCTCCCTCTTACATACAGGATTTCAATCACACACATGCTCTCTCTATTTCACTTACACACAAGCTCTCAATCACACACGTTCTATCTCACTTACAAACAGGCTCAATCACACACATGCCCTCTCTCTCACAGCAACAAGCCAACCAAAAACATGCTCCATCTCTCTCTCGCACACACACATTGACTCACACAAGCATCCTCCCTGACTCACATATACACCACACACATACAGAAGCAACCCTCCCTGCCTCACACACAGAAGCACCATTCCTTTCTCACATACACACCCAGAAGCACAATTCCTTTCTCACATACACACACAAACAGAAGCAACCATTCCTTCTCACATACACACACAAACACACACAGAAGCGCCATTCCTTTCTCGTACACACACGGAAACACCATTCCTTTCTCACACAAACACACACACGCACCATTCCTTTCTCACAACACACACACACACACACGCACCATTCCTTTCTCACACGGAGCGGCCTCGGAGGGAACGGAGGCAGGCTGCGCGGCTCGGTGCGCGCAGGCTGCCCAAAATCGGCAGCCTAGCGCGCGCCGATCCAGGATTTTATAAGATACACGCGGCTATGCGCGTATCTTATAAAATCCACCGTACTTTTGTTTGCGCCTGCTGCGTGAACAAAAGTACGCGATCGCGCTTTTTAAAAAAATCTACCCCTATATCTACCGGTTCACCTTAATCCACATGTTTATTAACCCCTTCAAAAAAATGAAGCAGATTTGTTAGGCAAGACTTCCCTTGGGGTAAATCCATGTTGACTGTGTTCCATTAAATCAGGTCTTCTATATGCTCTACGATTTTGATCTTGAGAATAGTTTCCACTATTTTTCCCGGCACTGAAGTTAGGCTCACTGGTCTATAGTTACCTGGATCGCCCCTGGAGCCTTTTTTAATATTGGGGTTACATTGGCCACCCTCCAGTCTTCAGGTACAATGGATGATTTTAATGATAGGTTACAAATTTAAACTATAGATCAGAAATTTCATTTTTGAATTCCTTTAGTACCCTAGGATGCATACCATCTGGTCTGGCCTACTACATCTTCCAGGTTCACAGTGATTCATTCAGTTCGTCTGACCAATACCCCTGAAAACCATCTTCGGAACTGGTATCTCCCCAACATCCTCATTAGTAAACACGGAAGCAAAGAATTAATTTAGTCTTTCTGCAATGGCCTTATCTTCCCTAAGAGCCACCTTTAACCCCTTGGTCATCTAATGGTCCAACCGACTCCCTCACAGGTTTCTTGCTTTGGATATATTTTAAAAAGTTTTTATTATGAGTTTTTTGCCTCTATGGCCAACATCATTTCAAATTCTCTCTTCGCCTGTCTTATCAATTTATTTATTTATTTATTTATTGTTTTTGTTATACCGAGTTTCATGATAGGCATCACATCAACCCGGTTTACAAATAACAAGGAGTGTAAAGCATAACGTAACGTAAAAAACAATATTTTCAATAAGAACCTTGAACTTTAAATACAGTGAATCAGAAAAAGGGAGGGGGAAAGTTACAAAAAACAAGGAAATAAACTTGGGATGGAAGGGGAGAAATTGAACAGCACAATATTTACATTTCAGCCTATTGATACATTAGAATAGCAAGTGAAAAAATAAGACTATGAAACGGTACATAGGTAATCAAATGAATAAATATGACACAGTTGTGAATGGTAATAGTATGATAAATATTCAGCAGGAATTAGTGAGAGAGGGTTTGAGGTTGGTTGATTCGTGTTTACATTCCATTATTGCATACGAGTTAGTGCTAGTGAGAGGAGGTTTTATTCAAGGCTTGGAAATGCTTTTTTGAAAAGCCAAGTTTTTAGTCTTTTCCTAAATGTTAAAGAGCATGGCTCTTGTCTCAAATCAGGAGGGATCGAGTTCCAGAGAGCTGGACCTGCTGATGAGAAGGCTCTGAGACTCAAGGATTTATGTTGGTAGGTTTTGGCCTTTGGAATTTGGAGTGACTCTTTGTAGTGTTCCCTGATAGGCCTGGCGGAGGTGAATTTTTAAGTGGTATTTGTAGGTCGAGTTGCGTGTGTTGGTTGATAGTTTTGTAAATGATGTTAATGGTTTTGTACATGATTCTATAGTGGATCGGAAGCCAATGGAGGTTTTTGAGAATAGGTGAAATGTGGTCAATTTTCCTGGAATTTGTAAGGACTCTGGCTGCAGAGTTCTGAACCATTTGTAATGGTTTGGTGTAAGAAGCTGGGAGGCCTAATAGTAATGAGTTGCAATAATCTAGTTTGGAAAAGATTATTGCTTGCAAGATTGTTCTGAAGTCCTGAGTGTGAAACAGCGGTTTTATTCTTTTCAGGATATGTAATTTGTAGAAGCAATCTTTGGTGGTTTGGTTAATGAATGTTTTGAGGTTGAGACGATTGTCTAGGATGGCTCCTAAGTCTCTTACGTGGGTTGTTTGAAGGAGTGTGGGTGGTTTAGGAAGTGTGTTATTGTTTTCCGGTGATATGAGCAGGAATTCTGTTTTCGAAGCATTGAGTACAAGGTTTAGACTGTTGAGGAGAAGTTTAATTTCTAATAGGCAACTGTCCCAGTATTCCATTGTTTTTGAGATTGATTCTTTTATAGGGATTACGATCTGTACGTCATCTGCAAAAAGGAAATGTTTCAGGCTTAATTTTGTAAGTAGTTGGCAGAGTGGTAGCAGGTAGACATTGAAAAGGGTGGGTGAAAGTGATGATCCTTGCGGCACTCCTCTATTAGAAGGGTGGTATTGGGATTCTTTATTATGAATTTTGACTCTGTATCCTCTGTTTCTAGAAATGTTTTGAACCAGTTTAGTGTGGCACCTGTTAAACCAATGTTTGCCAGCTGTTTTAGAAGAAGGGCGTGGTTGACGGTGTCAAAGGGCCGGCGAGAAGTCAAGGAGGATTAGAAAATATGCTTGGCCTTTATCAATACCAGAGAGTAGGTAGTCCATGAGTGAAATTAGTAGCGTTTCGGTGCTTGCGGCTTTGCGAAAACCATATTGGTTTGGGGACAGAATACTGTGGTCCTCTAGGTAGTTGGATAGTTGGGTGTTTACCAGTTTTTTCCATGATTTTAGCTATAAATGGTAGGTTGGAAATAGGGCGGAAGTTGTTGGGATCACATGCATTTAGATTTGGTTTTTTTAGCAGTGGCTTGATTGAGGCAGTTTTTAGGTCATCTGGGTAGATGCCATGTGATAAGGAGCAGTTTATAATATCTGCTAGGGTTTTTGCTATTGTGTCCGGGATAAGAAGAAGCATTTTGGTAGGGATTTGATCAAATGGGTGTGATGACGGTTTCATTCTTTTTAATACATTTTGTATCTCTGTGATTGTGATGGGTTCAAAGGCATTAAGCTGGATGTCTTTATTTTGGGGAAGATATGTGTTATCTGGATGTTATCAATGTTTTACACTTAGCTTGACAATGCTTATGTTTTATCCTATTTTCTTCAGATGGATCCTTCTTCCAATTTTTGAAGGATGTTTTTTTGGCTAAAATAGCCTCTTTCACCTCACCTTTTAACCATGACGGTAATCGTTTTGCCTTCCTTCCACCTTTTTTAATGCCGGAATACATATGGACTGCGCCTCTAGGATTGTATTTTTAAACAATGTTCAAGCCTGTTGAACATTTTTAACCTTTGCAGCTGCACCTTTCAGTTTTTTTCTAACTATTTTCCTCATTTTATCAAAGTTTCCCTTTTTAAAATTTAGTGTTAGAGCTGCAGATTTACTTATTGTCCCCCTTCCAGTTATTAGTTTAAATTTGATCATGTTATGATCATTGTTGCCAAGTGGCCCCACCACCGTTACTTCTCTCACCAAATCTTGTGTTCCACTAAGAATTAAATCTAAATAGCTCCCTCTCTTGTTGGTTCCTGAACCAATTGCTCCATGAACCAATCATTTATCACATCCAGGAACTTTATGTCTCTAGCAAGTTCTGATGTTACATTTACCCAGTCAATATTGGGGTAATTGAAATCTCACATCAATACATTTTGAAACTACAGTTTTTTTTCTTCAATGTGCGATATCTCATATATATTTTAATTTATGTGAAGGACCGTCACAACACCCACGGCATACAAGCAGTTTAGCTTTATGTATTAACCGCTAAGGGTTACAGAGTGTCAACATATTTTCTCTGAAATTAAATGGACCATTTTAGAAATAGTGGCGGCACATTGGAGACGAGGCGATAGGATCAAACGCCTCCGCCAATGCGAACAACATTGGATTTACCAATTGAAAACAGTGACCCCTCATGGACTTAATAGGGAAATTGAGTGGACTCACTTCATGTGAACACCGTTGGTCAGTCAAATCAAACACACAGGTGCAGTATGAAGATCACATATAATCAGTGGTACTCTCGCGGTAAGCTTGCTTAGACGCAGACAAGAGGAAAAGGCGGCAAGGTTTGGTGAGTCTGTGTCCTTTTCATAACCCAAGGATGTGTGTTTTATATTCTAATTCAAGTTTATGTGCCATGAATAAGTCAAGTTATGATATGTTGATATCCGTCCTTTATAGAATGAAATTGAGCAGTCATGTGGATACGATGAATTTAACTTCTCAGTGACCAGTCTAGGAGAATTCATGTTCATTGCAGTCCCTGAAGCAGCTTTGCGAAACGTACGTCGGACTGGACTGGACTTGAACAACTGTCCCCTGAGTGAATCAACCTTCTGAAGCGCGGTAGCGCCATCAAAAGAATTGGATTTCTGAAGTGCGATAGCGCTGCCCACGAATAAGGGAAGTACTGTTCCACATTAATTTTAAGAAAAATTCAAAAATGAGAAAAAGTTATAAATGAAAAAATACACATTAATAAAGGACTTGGATCGATGATTAAATATGACCCGTAGCGGTTAATACATAAAGCTAAACTGCTTGTATGCCGTGGGTGTTATAACGGTCCTTCACATAAATTAAAATATATATGAGATATCGCACATTGAAGAAAAAAACTGTAGTTTCACAACGTATTGATGTGAGATATTGTGGTTCGTTGTGCATTGGAATTAACTGTTATTATTTTCTGTGGTAATTGAAATCTCCGATTATTATTGTACTGCCAAATTGGTTTGCTTCCCTCTTAGCATTTCACCTGACTATTTTGTCCAGGTGGACGGTAGTATACTCCTATCACTATACTCTTACCCAACACACATGGGATTTCTACCCATATAGATTCTACTAAGCATTTAGTCTCTTGTATGATCTTTATCCTGTTGGACTCTATACCGTCCTGGACATAAAGTGCCACACCCCCCGCCAAGTTGATCCTCCCTATCATTGCGATATAATTTGTACCCTGATATAGCACTGTCCCATTAGTTATCCTCCTTCCACCAAGTTTCTGTGATGCCAATTATGTCAATCTCATCATTTGCTACTATACACTCTAATTCTCCCATCTTACTTCTTAGACTTCTGGCATTGGCATACAGACATTTCAAAGTGTGTTTATTGTTTGTTTTAACAATCTGCTTTTCAGTTGTTTAGGATAATTCGGAAATCATTAGCTTTGGTGATTTTTTACATATAGGCATTGAGGAAGACGAAGACTAAGGCGTTGAGAAGGCAAAGTCCCACAAGCGCCCTACACAGCCCAGCTGGGCTGATCACGGACCACTCTGGAGACTTGGACGATGAGACGGACAAGGATCAGATGAAGATGAAGACAGAGATCAGAATTGGGAACTGGAACAAGGCAGGGCAAGGCATGGCACAGCAAGGTAGGGCACGGCAAGACAAGGCTAAAATCAAGTAGTTAAAAGTCCAGAAACTCCAGTCATATGTTCTTATATTCTTAAGCAATGTCCCTCTGGCGCCCTACACAGCCCAGCTGGGCTGGTCACAGACCACACAGGAAGACATCAGAGCCAAGGAAATCCAAGGACAGGGCGGAATGGACAGGTGGGCAAAGTCCCTCAGGTGCCCTACACAGCCCAGCCAGGCTGGTCGCAGACCACACTGAAGGACGGAACATGCCCAGGGGAGGACAGATATCAGGCTTATGAACATCAAGGCAAGGCATACATCAAACATCAGGAACAAGGTAGGTCAGAAGAGGGATGAGAAGATCCCTGGCTCCGTTGGATGGAAGGACCCATCAGCACCCTACATACCCCAGTGGGGGTGGTTTCGGACCACTGGGCCTCTATGGGCCATACTCAACCCAGCCGGGCTGGTCGTGGACCACCAGGGACGGGTCAGAGCAGTGCTGCGGACATCTGGAATGTGGACGAAGACACTAAAGCTTGAACGGAACCTCACGACACTGAAGACATCAAGGCTGGAACGGAACATCAGTATACGGAAGACATCAAGGTGAAGACAAGAGACCAGGAACAATGTCGACGAGGGAGCTCCAATGAAGAAACATGAACACCAAGCAGGAGTAGAGAGCAGGAAGTCCAGGAAGGACCAACTCCTTGCGAAGGCAAGGCATGACTGACCTGAAGATTCTTTTGTAGACAGAAGAGGGAGTTCCAGGAAGTGAGATCATCAGGTGGCGCTAGGAGGACCTCTTCCTCACTGGCCCTTTAAATGGCAGAAGGAGGCGCAGCCCCGCACCTAAGGAAGAGGAAGCAGGAAGACTGCAGGACCACGGTCAGCGGCATCCTCGCCGCTGAGACGCTGAAGCAGGAGTGGTCATCTGCGCAGGCCCCAACATGAGAGGCGGCTTCCTAGCCGCGAAGAGAAGCTGGGTGCGGCTTCTGCCGCAGAGGTGGGGCTTCAGAACTTAAGATCGTGTAGACAACATCTGTTGGATGTTCCCTCAATGCACTCTGTTCGGCTAGCTGAACCAAGGGCCTGCCTGTTTGCTGCTGCTGGACCTTTGCTTTAGAACAGGCTTCCTGAAGCTTTGCAGAAGGAGGGGTGGTTTAAAAACTTTAAGTGAAAGTTGAAAATCTTTGTTTTTGGTCAGGCCTTTCTGTTATATTTGGGACCGCTAGGAGAGTGATTTCATTTGAGGGGATTGTATGCCCTTGGGCTTTGGCACAACCCCAGAAGATTCCAAGACAGCACCGAGGGTAGGCAAGACAAGTCCCAGTATGGGTGAATACAAAGTCTGACCCTCTGCTGGACCTGCATGCTTCTGGAAAGCCAACAACATTATGTTGGTTTTTGAACACTCCTCCAACCGTTCCCAGCCCTTTCGGACCTGCCGCTGGGTAATGGCAAGAAGCAGCAGGCCGGACTGAGGATGAGGGCAGATAGAGGCCTTGTGACACAGAAGACTCAAGACGTGGACAGGAAGACTCTGGATGTGGACGAGGAGCTTGGAAGACTCTGGATGAGATGAGAAGCTTGGAAGACTGGACAAGACAAGAAGCTTGGAAGGTTCAGACATTGGCACTGTTTCTCAGGGCGCCTAACACAGCCCACCGACACGGGCGGATCCAATGGGCTGGTCATGGACCACCCTGTTCCACTGCGCGCCCTACACAACCTGGAGAGGCTGGTCATGGACCACGCGGAGAGCGGGACAAGCGCAGGAAGGGAATCCAGCCAAGACGAAACGCCAATGACGAAAACAGGAATCGACAAGACGGATTTACCCCAACGAGATGTCATCTGGAGAACCAAAGGAGCTGAAGGGTCAAGAGGGCTCAGAACAAGTGAAGGAGGAATGGAACCTCAGAACATCAGAAAGTGGAACATCAGGAAGCCTGGACTGGGAACCTCAGAACATGAAGACATGGAACATCAGGAAACCATGAAGACTCAGGAAGCAACAAAGACTCAGGCGAGACAGGATATGGAGCTCCAACGAAGAACAAGGAACGAAGACCTGACGGAGAACTGGAAGACGAGACTTCCATTAGCAGGAAACTCCAATGCAAGGCAAGGTAGAAGTGTTGGAGAAGCCCTTTTGTAGGGCTGAGTCAGGAAACAGTCATCAGGTGGGGTCCGGGGCATATCCGGCCATGGGCCATTTAAATCTTGTGAAGAGGAACAGGAAGCAGGAAGTTGTGCTGGACCATGGCCAGCGGCCATTCTTCTGCTAATGCCGAAGAGCAGGGCGGGGCCGAGGAACAGGCCCAGCATTGTTGGCAGCTCTCAAGCCGCAGATGCCAGACTAAGGAGCGGCTCCAGCCGCAAGGAAGACCGAGGACTGCGGCCTCCAGGCTGCAGGGCAGGCAGAGAGAAGGTAAGAGGCTGCCCATGGGGGAAGAATCACAACAGTACCCCCTCCTCAAGCCTCATATCAACAGCTGGAAGGAACAAGGTATTAGCCCATACCAACAGAGGGAAATCAAGGGTCCAAAAATGGAAGCTGGTATTTCCAGAGACTGAAGCAAAACAGGAACTAGAAACTACAGACATGAAACAAAGGCAAAAAGGCACAAACGAGACAAAAAGGCAAGAAGGCACAAACGGGCAAAATGGCACAATAAGGCACAATAAGGCAAAACGGCACAAAAAAGTAAAATGGCACAAACAAGCGAACAGCACAAACAGTGCCAAGGAACACAAACGAGAAACAAAACAGACAGCAACAAGTGAGAAAAACAGCACAAACAAGCGGAAAACAGCACAAAAACCCACAAGAAACCAGATGAAAAGCACAAGAAACTTCAGGAAAGACCTGGGAGGGACCCAGGGTGGGAACAACCGGAACCAGCAAACCAGGTAGGGTGCAGGTGCCTCCTGCAGGTTGTAAAATCCCCAGCCTGGAAAAAAGCGTGGAAAAAATGTCTGGATGCAGCCGCCTCCTGCAGGTCATGGAATCCAGACAGCTGGTGCCTCCAGCAGGTCATAGAAGGAAGTCCTGAACCAAAAAAAATGTTAGGTCCAAATACAAGTCCAGGAACAAACTCAAGATGAAGACTCTGAAGCAAAACTCCAGGAACAAGGCAAGCCCCATCACAGGAACATGTTCATTGGACACATGGCCTTGCATACTGTTGTGTTAGCCCTTAGGAGGCCTTGCATACTGTTGTGTTAGGGAACGCTAGAAGAGCGATCCCATTTGAGGGGATTGTGTGCCCTTGGGCCTCGGCACGATCCCAGAAGATTCCAAGACAGTGCCGAGGGTTGGCAAGACGTGTCCCAGTATGGGTGAATACAAAGTCTGAACCTCTGTCAGACCTGCATGCTTCTGGAAAGCCAACAACATTATGTTAGTTTTTGAACAGTCCTCCGACTGTTCCCAGCCCTTTCGGACCTGCCGCTGGGTATCGGCAAGAAGCAGCAGGCCGGACTGAGGATGAGGGCTGACGGAGGCCTTGTGACACAGAAGACTCAAGTCATGGACAGGAAGATTCTGGATGTGGATGAGGAGCTTGGAAGACTCTGGACGAGATGAGGAACTTGGAAGACTCTGGACGAGACGAGGAACTTGGAAGGTTCAGACATTGGCACTGTCTCTCAGGGCTCCCTACACAGCCCATCGACAAGGGCGGACCCAATGGGCTGGTCACGGACCACCCTGTTCCACTGCGTGCCCTACACAACCTGGAGAGGCTGGTCATGACCACGCAGAGAGTGGGACAAGCGCAGGAAGGGAATCCAGCCGAGACAAAACTCCAATGACAAAATCAGGAACCGACGAGAAGGATTTACCCCAACAAGATGTCATCTGGAGAATCAAAGGAGCTGGAGGGTCAGGAGGACCCAGAACGAGTGAAGGAGGAACGGAATCTCGGAACATCAGGAAGCCTGGAACATCAGGAAGTAGAACATCAGGAAGCCTGGACTGGGAACCTCGGAACATGAAGATATGGAACATCAGGAAGCCACGAAGACTCAGGAAGCAATGAAGACTCAGGTGAGACAGGACATGGAGCTCCAACGAAGAATAAGTACAAGTGCTGGAGGACGAGACTTCCAGGAGCAGGAAACTCCAATGCAAGGCAAGGCAGAAGTGTTGGAGAAGCTCTTTTATAGGGTTGAGACAGGAAACAGTCATCAGGTGGGGCCTGGGGCATATCCGGCTGCTGGCCCTTTAAATCTTGTGAAGAGGCGCAGCCCCCACCTTAGGAACAGGAAGCAGGAAGTTGTGCAGGACCATGGCCAGCGACCAAGCTGCTGCTAACGCCGAACAGCAGGGCGGGCCGAGGAACAGGCCCAGCGTTGCCGAGGGCAGACCGAGGAGTGGCTCGGGGACTGCGGTCTCCAGGCAGAGAGAAGGTAAGAGCCGGCCCATGAGGGCAGAAACACAACACTTTCAAGAACTTTCTGTGAAAGGGATGTTAAGTCTACTGAATCATCTAATGGTTATGCTGTAGTTTTTATTTTGCTTTATTGTTATTGACTTTCAGAGTACTATCAATGCAAATTTGCCAGGCAACTGAAAATAGTGTGGATGCAGATAAAGTCCATGGAGCATGAAGAACAGACCAAGACGTAATTTCAAGTAGAAAAAAAAAAAATTCTACTAAATGGGAGTAAAGGCAATCATAAGAAAAGCACTATTATTTATTTATTAACTTTTCTTATACCGACATCCGTGCGAAACATCATGCCGGTTTACAAAATAACTGAAAAGGCAGAAAAATACAAAAAAAATAGGAAGGGCGGGGAAGGGGAGCAGCGAGAAAATAGGCAAAAGCAACAGCAGCAAAGAAGGCAGCAAGAAGGCGATAGGAACAGTACCGAGGAGGTACAGGCATAGTTATATATATATAGCAGGGGGGCGTCTTGTATTTACAAGGGGAGATCAATCGGTACATAGTTATATATATATATAGCAGGGGGGCGTCTTGTATTTACAAGGGGAGATCAATCGGTACATAGTTATATATATATATAGCAGGGGGGCGTCTTGTATTTACAAGGGGAGATCAATCGGTACATAGTTATATATATATATATAGCAGGGGGGGCGTCTTGTATTTACAAGGGGAGATCAATCGGTACATAGTTATATATATATATATAGCAGGGGGGCGTCTTGTATTTACAAGGGGAGATCAATCGGTACATAGTTATATATATATATAGCAGGGGGGCATCTTGTATTTACAAGGGGAGATCAATCGGTACATAGTTATATATATATATATAGCAGGGGGGCGTCTTGTATTTACAAGGGGAGATCAATCGGTACATAGTTATATATATATATATAGCAGGGGGGCATCTTGTATTTACAAGGGGAGATCAATCGGTACATAGTTATATATATATATAGCAGGGGGGCATCTTGTATTTACAAGGGGAGATCAATCGGTACATAGTTATATATATATATATAGCAGGGGGGCGTCTTGTATTTACAAGGGGAGATCAATCGGTACATAGTTATATATATATATAGCAGGGGGGCTGTCTTGTATTTACAAGGGGAGATCAATCGGTACATAGTTATATATATATATATAGCAGGGGGGGCGTCTTGTATTTACAAGGGGAGATCAATCGGTACATAGTTATATATATATATATAGCAGGGGGGGCATCTTGTATTTACAAGGGGAGATCAATCGGTACATAGTTATATATATATATATAGCAGGGGGGGGGCATCTTGTATTTACAAGGGGAGATCAATCGGTACATAGTTATATATATATATATATAGCAGGGGGGCATCTTGTATTTACAAGGGGAGATCAATCGGTACATAGTTATATATATATATATAGCAGGGGGGGCATCTTGTATTTACAAGGGGAGATCAATCGGTACATAGTTATATATATATATAGCAGGGGGGCATCTTGTATTTACAAGGGGAGATCAATCGGTACATAGTTATATATATATATAGCAGGGGGGCATCTTGTATTTACAAGGGGAGATCAATCGGTACATAGTTATATATATATATATAGCAGGGGGGCGTCTTGTATTTACAAGGGGAGATCAATCGGTACATAGTTATATATATATATAGCAGGGGGGGCGTCTTGTATTTACAAGGGGAGATCAATCGGTACATAGTTATATATATATATAGCAGGGGGGCGTCTTGTATTTACAAGGGGAGATCAATCGGTACATAGTTATATATATATATATAGCAGGGGGGCGTCTTGTATTTACAAGGGGAGATCAATCGGTACATAGTTATATATATATATAGCAGGGGGGGCGTCTTGTATTTACAAGGGGAGATCAATCGGTACATAGTTATATATATATATAGCAGGGGGGCGTCTTGTATTTACAAGGGGAGATCAATCGGTACATAGTTATATATATATATATAGCAGGGGGGGCGTCTTGTATTTACAAGGGGAGATCAATCGGTACATAGTTATATATATATATATAGCAGGGGGGGCGTCTTGTATTTACAAGGGGAGATCAATCGGTACATAGTTATATATATATATATAGCGGGGGGGGCGTCTTGTATTTACAAGGGGAGATCAATCGGTACATAGTTATATATATATATATAGCAGGGGGGCGTCTTGTATTTACAAGGGGAGATCAATCGGTACATAGTTATATATATATATATAGCAGGGGGGCGTCTTGTATTTACAAGGGGAGATCAATCGGTACATAGTTATATATATATATAGCAGGGGGCGTCTTGTATTTACAAGGGGAGATCAATCGGTACATAGTTATATATATATATATAGCAGGGGGGGCGTCTTGTATTTACAAGGGGAGATCAATCGGTACATAGTTATATATATATATATAGCAGGGGGGGCGTCTTGTATTTACAAGGGGAGATCAATCGGTACATAGTTATATATATATATATAGCAGGGGGGCATCTTGTATTTACAAGGGGAGATCAATCGGTACATAGTTATATATATATATAGCAGGGGGGCATCTTGTATTTACAAGGGGAGATCAATCGGTACATAGTTATATATATATATAGCAGGGGGGCGTCTTGTATTTACAAGGGGAGATCAATCGGTACATAGTTATATATATATATATAGCAGGGGGGCATCTTGTATTTACAAGGGGAGATCAATCGGTACATAGTTATATATATATATAGCAGGGGGGGCGTCTTGTATTTACAAGGGGAGATCAATCGGTACATAGTTATATATATATATATAGCAGGGGGGCGTCTTGTATTTACAAGGGGAGATCAATCGGTACATAGTTATATATATATATATAGCAGGGGGGCGTCTTGTATTTACAAGGGGAGATCAATCGGTACATAGTTATATATATATATATAGCAGGGGGGGCGTCTTGTATTTACAAGGGGAGATCAATCGGTACATAGTTATATATATATATAGCAGGGGGGCGTCTTGTATTTACAAGGGGAGATCAATCGGTACATAGTTATATATATATATATAGCAGGGGGGCGTCTTGTATTTACAAGGGGAGATCAATCGGTACATAGTTATATATATATATAGCAGGGGGGCATCTTGTATTTACAAGGGGAGATCAATCGGTACATAGTTATATATATATATATAGCAGGGGGGCGTCTTGTATTTACAAGGGGAGATCATCGGTACATAGTTATATATATATATAGCAGGGGGGGCATCTTGTATTTACAGGGGAGATCAATCGGTACATAGTTATATATATATATAGCAGGGGGGCGTCTTGTATTTACAAGGGGAGATCAATCGGTACATAGTTATATATATATATAGCAGGGGGGCATCTTGTATTTACAAGGGGAGATCAATCGGTACATAGTTATATATATATATAGCAGGGGGGCGTCTTGTATTTACAAGGGGAGATCAATCGGTACATAGTTATATATATATATATAGCAGGGGGGCGTCTGTATTTACAAGGGGAGATCAATCGGTACATAGTTATATATATATATAGCAGGGGGGCGTCTTGTATTTACAAGGGGAGATCAATCGGTACATAGTTATATATATATATAGCAGGGGGGGCGTCTTGTATTTACAAGGGGAGATCAATCGGTACATAGTTATATATATATATATAGCAGGGGGGCGTCTTGTATTTACAAGGGGAGATCAATCGGTACAATAGTTATATAGATATATAGGCAGGGGGGCATCTTGTATTTACAAGGGGAGATCATCGGTACATAGTTATATATATATATAGCAGGGGGGCGTCTTGTATTTACAAGGGGAGATCAATCGGTACATAGTTATATATATATATATAGCAGGGGGGCGTCTTGTATTTACAAGGGGAGATCAATCGGTACATAGTTATATATATATATATAGCAGGGGGCGTCTTGTATTTACAAGGGGAGATCAATCGGTACATAGTTATATATATATATATAGCAGGGGGGCGTCTTGTATTACAAGGGGAGATCAATCGGTACATAGTTATATATATATATATATAGCAGGGGGGGGGGCATCTTGTATTTACAAGGGGAGATCAATCGGTACATAGTTATATATATATATATGCAGGGGGGCGTCTTGTATTTACAAGGGGAGATCAATCGGTACATAGTTATATATATATATAGCAGGGGGGCGTCTTGTATTTACAAGGGGAGATCAATCGGTACATAGTTATATATATATATAGCAGGGGGGCGTCTTGTATTTACAAGGGGAGATCAATCGGTACATAGTTATATATATATATATAGCAGGGGGGCGTCTTGTATTTACAAGGGGAGATCAATCGGTACATAGTTATATATATATATATAGCAGGGGGGCGTCTTGTATTTACAAGGGGAGATCAATCGGTACATAGTTATATATATATATATAGCAGGGGGGCGTCTTGTATTTACAAGGGGAGATCAATCGGTACATAGTTATATATATATATATAGCAGGGGGGCGTCTTGTATTTACAAGGGGAGATCAATCGGTACATAGTTATATATATATATAGCAGGGGGGCGTCTTGTATTTACAAGGGGAGATCAATCGGTACATAGTTATATATATATATATAGCAGGGGGGCGTCTTGTATTTACAAGGGGAGATCAATCGGTACATAGTTATATATATATATATAGCAGGGGGGCGTCTTGTATTTACAAGG